>NC_000075.6:62739603-63024603 GCF_000001635.26 Mus musculus
TCCCCTCCCCGACATCCCATGTAATCAGCTGATATTAAAGGTCTTACCACGCGAGGTCTAGACGCCTACACTGACAACATGAAAAATCACTTATATTTTATGTTTAAATTGTACAGCCATTAGTGTGACTTTCACTACGGTCACTGAGATCACAGTCCCATCGCCTCACAGTCCCACCTCTTCAGAGTTGGTGAATGTGTTTGGCAGAACTCCACAGTGTAGGAGCCATTTAGACGGAGCAGGATTTCATGTGGTCAGATCATGACTTTTCCAGCCTCGGTGGGACTCCTCTGAAAACGTCAACACTCAGCTCCCATGTTCTGTTTGTGAATAACACTTCCTCCACTCAATGATGGCTCTCAACTCTTCCTCACAAGGAACAGGCCATTTTGCTCTTTAGCCATCATTAGAGTGAGAAGTGAGTCTTCCACACACAGGCCTTTCTTATGGCAATGATGGAAGCCAATGAACATAGAGCAATTACTTTCCTATTCTGAAGCTAAGTGGCTAGGGTGGGGATAAAGGTCACTGATTTGGGTTCATTTTGCAGCCATCCAACCTCAAGTCCATGATGTGACATGACTCATAGGACAATTTGATCACCTCGTGGCTCAGGAGCACTACTGGGGTTGCAATCTCTACCTCCAGTGATGTTTTTCTAATGTTGGAACCTGCCATCTTTTGGTCCCAAATTATAGCTAATTCTTTGATTGACGGATGGATGGACTGATTTGCAGAACTTGGATGGAACCATGACTTTATTATTCTAGATAAGTGTTCTGCAACTAAGCTATATTTCCAGTCCTAATTGCTTTTTCTTGAGACGAGGTCTTGCTACATAGCCCAGGCTATCCTCAAGCCCCCAAGTACCTGCAACTGTAGGTTTATGCTACCAGGTGCTCACCAGCATCTGAAGGTGAGCAGCTTTCTCTCCTCGCTCCGTTATCTCCAATCCATTCTGTTGTTGCTCACTTGGTTTTGTTTTGTGTCTTTGTTTTGTTTTTATTTTTTCTACTTCAAGGTCAAGATCTAAGCCACAGATCCAAAGGGTTACAAAGATGGCAGTCTGTGGACCCTGACCTTGGTGGGTCCCAACCAGCAGAGGGCTCTGACAAGTGTTAACTCAAATTTGAAAGGCATGACCTCCACCGGGGAGGCCTGTCAACAGGGAGGCAGGGTTGCCACCGCTGAAGTGACCTTGAGCAGAGCTGAGGGTGCAGACCAACCAGTGGGCTGCAAGGGGGTACCATGGGTTGAGCAGGCAGCTCTGAGGCTCGGCACATGCCCAGCACCCTCCAGAAATCAGCAAAGGGCACAGTGTATGCTGAGGAGAATGAATAGCTAGCTCACAGAGGTGACAGGGAACCACCAAGAACCTGGATTACCTCTGTGAAAACCTATACCTTGGGATGAAACGATAGCTCAGCAGTTAAGAGTACTGGTTACTCTTACAGAAGTCCTAGGCTTAGTTCCTAGAGCCCACGTGGTTGCCCACAACCATCTGTAACTCCAGTTCCAGGGGATCTGATACCCTCTTCTGATAACCTCAGACATGAGGCATGTACATGGTGCACATACCTACATGCAGACAATAAAAAAATAAATAAATAAATGTTTTTTTAAAAAAGGAGAAAAGGAAGGAAGGAAGGAAGGAAGCAAGCAAGCAAGCAAGCAAGCAAACAAAAGTGAGTTCCAGGTCTTCTCTAAGAAAAATGTAGCCAATGCTGGTTAGGGCAGGAAATGGGCTAAATTTCCACAGTGTCTGTTCTCTAGAATGGTACCACCAGCTGCAAGTGTAAAATTCTTTTTGAAGAATTCATAATCTAATTTACAAAGGAGAAGATCCAAGTCCCTTTACACGACACAAAATCACAGTTTAAAATCCCACTATGACAGACCCATGGGGAAGCGCACGCCAGTCACCATATGGGAACACGTCTCTGGATTTATCTTGGCTCCATACACAGTGAAATGTTGCCCTGTGCCACGCTGTTTCTGATTACTTTTATTTATTTAGTGTGTATGCGTGCACATGTATGAACACATGTGCCACAGCGTGCATGTGGAGACCAGAGGACAACTTGCGAGGGTCACTTCTCTTTCTCTCCTTCTACCTTGTCAGTCCCAGGGCTTAGACACAAGTTGTCTGGGTTGGTGGCATGTGCCCTGATGAGCCACCTCACTGGCCCCTGGTGCCATACATTTTTGCATGGAGTTTTCTTTCTAGGTCTAACCCTTCAGAGAAGTCATGGGAAGATGGAGAATCTCCTTTGAGATAACCCATTTCTTCCTCCATGAGGTTAAACTTCAGCCCAAACTCTGTTCTAGCTATGCTGTGTGTCCTCCTGCGGCCCTTCCATGGCTCATACTACAAGTATTAGGTTTTTGTGAGCCTTCATATCCAGACTATGTCAGAGCTGCTGAGAGAGCATCAGGTGGCTTTTGCTCGCCACAGCTTCCTGTTAGCAGCTTGAAGAAGCTCTGAACTCACTCAGTCCAGGCTGTGTGACTCTCAAACCATATGCACCAGCCAGTAGCTGACCAGCACACAAAAAGATGGCTCTGTCTCCCCAGCCTTCTGGTCCTAGGACTGGATACTGTAAAACTTAAGTCAGTGGACCATCTTTCCTGCCTCACTGAGCACCGGAACCATAGGAACTGCTGGTGTCTAGTGTGACTTTAAATCTTTAAGACTACCTGCAAGGCCAGACTCTCCGGGAAGACATGCCTGAACCTCTCAGTCTAAAACGCTGCAGAGGCACCAAGAGTTAGTTTCTCATTCTTTGACGCTGATTGCCAGCTTAAGAGCCTCTGGGCCAGGCTTCTGTGCTGACAAGAGATTTTTAAAAAGCAAATCAGAGCAATATTTTCTCTGAGTTTGATAATCAGTGTTTCCACAAATAGAGTGAAAGGTGATGCTGGTGGGGGAAGTCAGAAGTTTGGGCAACAGCACCCTACATGCACTGTGGGCCAGAGGTTAGGATGTTAAATCTCCGGAACCCCACATGCTCAGTCCTTACGGAAGGGGGGGTGTGACTCTTGAACATCCAGTGCCCTGTGAGGAATCTCGGTGCCAGGCTAGGGAGATGCTCCGCAGGCAGAGCTTGCTGTACAAGCATGAGGGCTAGAAGTCAGATCTCCAGAACCCATAGAAACGCCAGGCAGGCATGGTGGCTTGCCTGCAATCCCAGTGGGAGGTAAGATGTGGGGTCCCTAGAACAAGCTGGCTAAACATGTCAAAGACCCTGCCTCTGTATATAAATTGGAGAGTGAGCAAGAAAGACACCTAATGTCGATCTCTGGTGTACACACACACACACACACACACACACACTAACACATACACTCATACACACACATGCTCACACACACACATACTCACACACGTGTGTATACCATATCACATATGGAAAAGTAGAAAGAAAAAAGAAGGAAGGGGAAAAAAGGAAGGGAGGGAGGGAGGAAAGAAAGGAGGAAGGAAGGAAGGAAGGAAGGAAGGAAGGAAGGAAGGAAGGAAGGAAGGAAGGAAAGGAGGGAGGGAGGGAGGGAGGGAGGGAGGGAGGGAGGGAAGGGAGGGAAGAAAGGAGGAAGGAAGGGAGAGAGGGAGGGAGGAGAGAGAGAGAGAGATGTCGATGCCCAGGCCATACCCTCCAAGTGTCTGATCTCATGGGTCTAGACAGAACACAAGCATCAAAAAATGTTTAAGCCTCCTACCAAGAGATTCTAACGTACAGCTTGGTTTTTAGCTACTGACTTATCCCACTCAGGGTTGCCCACCCATGGTCCCCCCTCCTTCCTACCACTCAAACTGCAGAGCTGCGCTTCAAAGAGGGCTTATACTTTTTTAACACAGCAGATGTGGAGCCAGGAGAGATGGCTCAGTTGGTGAAGTGTTTGCCACACAACCATGGGGACCTGAGTTGAGATCTTCACACCCACAGGACACTGGCTGCATGCTTGTAGTTCCAGTGCTTGGGAAGTGGAGGCAGGCAGATTCTAGCAGCTACTGACAAGCTTGTCTTGGTGAACCTGTGAGCTCCGTGTTCACAAAGATAAGATGGGAGTATGATAGAAAGAGATGCCCCAACAGCCTCTGGCTTCTACATGCAAATGTTCACTCTCACACTCAAACAGTGTACACACGCACATGTACTTGCACATGCACATCCAAGACCCAGCTGAGCAACTGGTGGAAGCCCCTTAGCTGTTGGAGTGCCCACGGGGTCTCAGTTGTGGCTTTGGTGGCTGCCCCCTAGAGGAAGGACACCAGGCTGCCCCAGCCCCGAGTTTCTCTTCTGACCCACCCCTGTGTCCCGTTCCAGCTCGGAGGCTTTCCAGAAGGGTGGAAGAAAAGGGGCCAAGAAAGTGATGATTGTCATCACGGACGGGGAATCCCACGACAGCCCAGACCTGGAGAAGGTGATCCGGCAGAGCGAGAAGGACAACGTGACCAGATACGCTGTGGCCGTAAGTCCTGCCCCTGCCTGGTTACACTGGCTATGCTCAGAGGTTCTGGCCTCACCCACACAAACACACATACACTGAGATTCTAGGAAGCCTGGCTCCCTAGCAAAGGCTCAAACGGCATCTTCCTCCGAACAACAGGTTGAGCGGGGTGTGGGGTGGATTTCTCTTCTTTATCCGGGGAGTTAAAAAAAAAAAAAAAGCAAGTACTGCAATCTACCAGATTCCAGAACCCCAGCTAACTTCAGGGGTCTTATTAGTACCTCCAAAGATATCTTTTTCAAAATGCCAGTGTCTCCTTGAGAAAGGCTCATGGCTGCAGTCCACCTCAGAGTCCTTGGTGTGGGGGTCTGTGAGTGTGGAGAAATCAATACTACATTCCGTTTTGTCGTCCCGACCTCTGTTCCCTGGCAGGTTTTGGGCTACTACAACCGCAGGGGGATCAATCCAGAGACTTTTCTAAATGAAATCAAATACATCGCCAGCGACCCTGACGACAAGCACTTCTTCAACGTCACAGATGAGGCGGCCCTGAAGGACATTGTTGATGCCCTTGGGGACAGGATCTTCAGCTTGGAAGGTGACCTGCTTATAAGTTTATACCTCAGTCCAAGGACTATAATTTCACCGAGCACAATGGTTTAGCAGAAACCATTGCTTTACCCAAACTGCCCACTAGTGGGCACCACTCTACTGGATCTGACTGGGCTGGGTTTTCTGAGACTGCTGAGGACTTTGTGTGTGTGTGTGTGTGTGTGTGTGTGTGTGTTTGGTGAGGGGATTGAATTAGCAAATATGTACTAGGAGTGCTTATGACAGACTTACACTGAAAACTTATGCACCGTTTCCCTAAGTTAAGATTCCACCATGTACTCCTATATTTTCTGTGTCTGCCTCTGTTTGAACCCAGCCTGACTCCATTTCCTGACACAGACTGTACATGTCACAAGGTCTCACTCTACCACTCCATATCTATGTGTAGATCAAAACCATACTTGAGCCTGGGGCTGTGGCTCAGTTGGAAGAGTACTTACCTAACACTCATGAAGCCCTGATTTCAAGCACCAGCATTGCATAAAACCAAACCAAGCAAGGCGTGCTCGCCTGTGAGGGCAGGAATAAGGCCAACCTTGGCTACATGGTGAGCCTGGGTTATATGGAACTCTGTCTCAAAAAACAAGAGCAGGATTTAATCCCCCAGTAGAGCAGCATCTGGGGCAGCCCTGCAAAGAATCCTGTTTGCAGAGACCTCATTCTTGCTGTGTATTTCTGTGATGGACCGTTCTCACATGGGGTTCTGTGATGGACGGTTCACATAGGGCTCTCAGCATCTGTGAGAGTTATGGAGAGAAATAAGAGGCAATGAGCATCCCAGAGCTTGAGAGGTCTGCAATGTGTGAAAATGGCACTCAACAGACATGTGCAAAGAGAACACAGTGGCCTCCCAAGCCAGAAATGGCACTCAACAAACATGTGCAGAGACCACAGTGGCCTCCTAAGCTTGGGCTTGGGCCTTGACACAACCCTGGAACTCAGATAGTCAAACCAGTGGGCCCTCCTGTGAATGGTCACTTCCAGTGATGAGAATGTGTTTTGATGGCTTGCTTGTTCAAGGGCCCCTCTGTGGAGTGGGCTTTCCCCACATGTGGCCTTTCGTGTGTGAGTCCACAGTGGTGATAAGCCTTAGGTACCAGCAACCAAATCCTGTGACCGATGGGAATGAGCCTCACCTCAGGGTTCCTCTCAGAAAAGAACCCCAGTTCCCAGGGTATCCCAGGAAACGGGACCCATGGGCTAACCAGTGATACAGAGCTGACATCTTCTCACTCCTATTTTAGGCACCAACAAGAATGAGACCTCTTTTGGGCTGGAGATGTCGCAGACTGGCTTTTCTTCACATGTGGTAGAGGTACAGGACCCTCTCCTCCTCCTCCTCCTCCTCCTCCTCCTCCTCATCCCCCTCCTCATCCCCCTCTTCCCCCTCTTCCCCCTCTTCCCCCTCTTCCCCCTCTTCCCCCTCTTCCCCCTCTTCCCCCTCTTCCCCCTCTTCCCCCTCTTCCCCCTCTTCCCCCTCTTCCCCCTCCTCCTCCTTCTCCTCCCTTTCCCTCTCCCTCTCCTGCTCCCCCCACCCCCACCTCCTCTCTTTTCTTACTCTTCCTGGTCTAGCTGTCCTCCTACCCTCTATGGCTCTCTTGTCTCTTTTGTGGTGTCTCTTTGCCTCCTAGAATCTTCTGAGGACTGGGATGGGGAAGTTAAGGTCTTCGACTTCTTTCTATTGCCTCCTGCCTGCTTCAGAAGCCAGCTCATGTACATGTTAAACACACCCAGCAGCCCACCGGCAAGAAACAGAGTATGGCGTGGAGGTCCCTCCCAGGGCCCAAAGTCTCATTCAGACCAGAGAATTCTAAGCAAAAATCAGGTCAAGTGACAAAATCAACAGCAAGTGCTTGGTAGCATCAGTGTCTGAGGTGGCCAGTGCAGTCTGGGATAGCAGCAATGTCTGAGGTGACCTGTGCAGGCTGGGGCAGAGCTTATATCCATGTTGGGAAGGTATCTACAGGTTCTAGCTCCAGCAGGTGGCTTGCAAAATCTATCTCTGTTCAGACTCTGCACTGGACCACAACAGTCCCTCACAGTAAAGGAGTGGATAACAGTATGCGGTGTCAGGGGCCATGGTCACCCGAGGCTTGACTTGACAGGGAGGCTGGACCGTCACAGACAGACAAAGTCAGTGTTCCTGGAAAGTTTAATAAATGAACAAGTAAACCCTGGGAGTCCCACATAGGGAAGCATGCCAGCTCAGAGCGTCAGTGTCAGCGCATGCTCTTCCAGCTATGCTCCAGCCAGCAAACTAACACAGAACCGTCCAAATAAAGGAATGGCTCAGTGCTATTTTAAAGCCCAGGGTTTTCCAGAGCCAGGCCACTGATATCATGGTTGACAACAACCATTCTGTCCCAGGAACCCAGTGCCTCTGCTCTCAGAGTCAGGCAGGTTGCTATAGGGACTGTAGCACCAGGTGGTCAGGGTCAGCCAGGTTGCTGTGGACATTGAGGCCATGTACCCAGCCTTTCAGCCTGAGTCTGAGTCCTGGACCACGGTGGGACTGATTCTGGGAAAGCTCAGAGTCGTAGTTGGACTTATTGCTGCAGTAAAACACCTGACAAAAGGAGCTTAGGGAGGGAGGGAGGGAGAGGGGAGGAGGGAGGGGGAAGAGAGGCGGGGAGGGGAGGACAGAAGGACTTATCTTTGCTCACACTTCAAAAATGCAGCCCATCGTGATGGCAGGGAAGGCACAGTGGCAAGAGCTGGGGACAGCTAGGCACACGGCTTCCGGAGTTAGGAAGCCGAGGATGGATACCATGCTCTGCTGGCCCCCAGCCCATGGAATGATTTAGGGTGTGCCTTCTCAGCTCCGCTAACTCAGTCTAGACGCCCCCTCACAGATATGCCCAGAGGTTTGTCTTCGAGGGGATTCTAGATCTGTCAAGTTGTCAGTCAACATCAGCCATCACACCACACCCTGACACTTCCTCCAGAAGTGAGGACAAATGACCTCCAAAAGCCACCATCTGAAAATATGCCGAAGGAGCCCGAAGCTCCCTGAGCCTGTTCAGTTCTGTCCAAAAGAAAGGTGTCCCAGCCCATGGATTGTTCTGAGAGCAGAAGAAAAGCCCCAATCCTCATCTCCTTCCCTTTGGAAACTAGCGTCTGAGTTGTCAAAGATGAAAAGGATAAACAGGATGCAAGCCACGGCATCACTGGGTGTTCATAGAGTCTCACAGTCCCAGGTCAAGAACAGAAGATTAAGGCCACAGGAAAAAACCCACAGAGCCAGAAACTCTAGTTTGCAGAAAGTGGAAAGAACATTCAAAAAAAAATGGCTATCAGAAAGACTAACTACAGACTCATGGCCAACCTGTACCACAGTTTGGAGTCAATGGTTTCACTGATGTTTGGAAATGAATGCAGAGATCATCCACCAGGAGTTCCAGTAGCTCTAATGAGAAGCAGACTCCCTGACAACTAGAGAACCAAGCTGCGTGACCATGCTAGGAAACTTCTAGACGGGATCCCCACCTCCAGATGGAGAACAGACTCAAGTTTAGGGCCTCAAGGCCTTGGAGGAAGATGGAGGGATTTATAAACCATTTGTGGGGTCCTGGAGAACTCCCCCTACTCAGGGTTCCATGAAAGCGACAGCACTTTGACCCTCTGTAGTAACACCCTACCACCACCCTGAACCAATGTGGCCAAGAATGTCTCCAGATACTGCCACGTATCACTTGTGGGGCAGAACCACCCCAGTCAGAAGCCAGGGCTCTAGACATTCTCTGGAATAGTTCCTACAGTTAAGGCCACACAGGTGGAAACACTGGGCTGTGTCATGGAAGGAAGCTCAGTGGCCCATAATTCTAGGGTGGCTGGGAAGTCACAAATCAGGAAATGCAGACAGGCCCATGAAGAAACATGGGACCACAGATGTCACTCTCCCCAGATGCCACATGCCTGCCTTCCCCCACCAGTGCTGGGCTACTTCCGGTGCATCTTCTGGATTTGTTTGTTTTTCTCCAGATTCAGGATACTTGGGGGTGGGGTGCTGGGAGGTCATCTGGGAAAAGACTGTGGCACAGGGACACAGGACATTTGTTTGGATGGCCTTCGTATACATCTGTCCCCAACAAGGCCACTTTGGGGAAAGGTCTCCCACTGAGGACACAAGGTTATCTGTAGCCAGGGCAAAACGGCATAGGTTGTGGGAAGCCACATGTGCCGTTGCAGGGTGGCGCTGGCTACCGCTGGCCACCACACATACATAGGCAGTAAAGTTTTTTTGCCAAGATGAGGTTTTGAGAACTAACCAAAATTAACCAATCAGATGAGAGAGAAGTTAACCAATCAGATGAGAGAGAAGCTAACCAATCAGATGTAAGCATGCAAATGAGGTGGTAAGCATAACCCAAGCACAACCAATCCAGGTGTGAGACACGCCTCTCCTAGGCCTATATAAGCAGCACCAGTTCTGGGCTTGGGGTCACTTCGCCTCTGCAATCAAGCTCAATAAACATGTGTGGAAGGATCCTGTTGCAGTGTCGTCGGGCAAGAATAGGTAATACAGAGTTTGCAGCCAGGGGTGGTGGCACACACCTTTCATCTCAGCACTCAGGAGGCAGAGGCAGGCAGATTTCTGAGTTCCAGGCCATCCTGGTCTACAAAGTGAGTTCCAGGATAGCCAAGGCTACACAGAGAAACCCTGTCTCGAAAAACAAACAAACAAAGACAGAGCTGGCCTTGCTCCTTGCTCCTGACGCCCAATATAATCCTCAGACTCCACTCAGGGAGCAGGGTCATGCACTGGGTGGAGCTGGCCTTTCCCAGCACACCAGAGGTCCCTGGAAAGCCACAGGCACCACTTCAGAAGCCTCACCAGGATACAAGGACTCAGCAAGCTTACAGGAGGAAAGGAGTGCCCTCCTCCCAGAGGGGCTCCGGTGGGAATCCAGAAGGAGGAGCTTCAAAGAACCAGCCGGCGCTTTCCTCTCTGCCCCACCCACCCGCTGACCAAAGACCCAGCCTGCCTCGGACCTGCTGAGTAACCTTGGGGAAGCCGCTGCCTCTCTCTGAACCTCATGTGCAGATAAGGAACAGTCTGGCCCCTCACAGGGCCCTGTGGGCTCCCATGGGACTGGATGAGAAAGTGTGCCATCAAGAAGGAAAATACTCCAAAATCGAGGAATGTCGGCAGTGAAAAACAGGACTTGGAGTTCTGGACCTCAGTCTTGGCCCCGCCCACTGGGCTTCCCAGCTGAGTCGGCCAGGGAGCTAATTAGAAAGCCTGGCTTTGAACATGACAGAGCATCAGGCTCTCCCCAGGACGGTTTATTTATAGTTGCCAAACATCCCACAGGGAAAGTTCTCCCTCCAGAGAACTTGCCTTTTCAACTGTTGGCTAAGATCAACTTGCCTTTTTAAAATGCAGGGAAACTGTGAACCTAGCCAGCCAACTGGGCTCATGGTCACTGAGGGTGGTGACCTTACCTTCCTGTACTGCAAAAATGCAAAGCTGCTGCTGGCAGAGTGCTTGCTAAACACAGCTCAGGCCCTGGGTTCTATCCCTAGTGCGCGCACACACACACACACACACATAACAGACAGACAGACAGACAGACAGACAGACAGAACTTTGATTTTAGACCCCTCTGCTTTCAGTGCTAGGATTATTGTCGCACACCAACATGCCCAGTTTATGTGGTACTGAGGATGGAACCCAGGGCTTTGTATGTGCTAGGCCACCACTCTACCAATTACCCCGTGTCGCACGTACCCTGAAGCCAGCGAACAACCCGAGTGTTTTCGGGTTTTTTTGTTTTTGAGGCAGAGTCTGCCGCTAACCTGGAGCTCACCAAATAGGCTAGGCTGGCAGGTCAGCAAGCGGGGACCACCTGCCTCTCCCTCCCCAGCCGAGTCTTGGGCACACGCCACCATGCTGGTTTTCAAGAGTTCTCAGGGCTAAGTACAGGTCCTTGTGGCTGCAAAGCAATTGCTTCACTACCTGAGCTAACTTCCCAGACCCTTAAACAGAAAGAAAGCTGGTTAGTAAAAGAAAATTAAAGCCCAAAGCCAAGCTACAGAAGAAGCCGCCTTTGCCCTGCATCTCCCAGGAGGGGAGGGAAGACCACTGCTCTCACCACCTCGTCTTGCACTGCCACCCAGGTCCCATCCCCCCATTCAGTGCTTGCTGTTTGCCTTCCTGTACCCACTGGTCATGCGGGTCACTCACATTGGAGGTGGGAGGGTACAGGGACCCATTTCTTAAGAACTGATCAAATACAGACACTTCCTGCCTTCATACCCAGGCATGGCAGCATGCATTTATCCTGCAGCCAATGGGTGGGCAGGAGGCATCCTCCAAAACAGTGAAGGAACAAACTCCATGCCCCTGGCTCATCTACATAACCCATCCCAGCCCGCTCTGCATACACTCTACCAAACAGCTCCCAGTTCCTAGAAAGCAAAACTCTGCCTTCTCTCAGCCTCAAGGTCTCTGCTCAGAGGCTATAAAGGTCACCTAAGGCTTGAAGGAATGGGGTTGGGAGTAGGTAACAGGAGATATGGGCCATTTAAAATCCCAAGGAAATGTGGAGGGTTTGCCCTGGGTTTGGAGTTTATTTCTAGAATGTTCCTTTTTCTCTTTCTAAATTCACACCCTTGAGATCAGCTTGACCCATTTTGTGCTTAGGATGAGACGAGGCACAACACTCTCTGAGGCTTGGTTATAAGCTACAATCGCCAGCTAGAAGCTGGGTTTCTATGTCGCCACCCCTGGCAAAGGTACCCCAGGTGGCTAGTGGGACCTCAGAGGTTGCAAGACCCTGGGCCCCCTTCAGCAAGCAGTCCCTAGAAGTTGTCTGAAGCAATGTTCTCCCCTGGGGCCAGGATGGGATCCTGCTGGGAGCTGTGGGAGCCTATGACTGGAACGGGGCGGTGCTGAAGGAGACAAGTGCTGGCAAGGTGATTCCTCACCGAGAGTCCTACCTTAAGGAGTTTCCAGAGGAGCTGAAGAACCATGCAGCATACCTAGGTGAGGCCCTGGGCTGAGGGGCCCATCTGTGCCTGTTGGCAATTCCAGACCTAGCTACAAGACTGGCTTCCTCCTAGGTGTATCCCGTACCCCATGCCAGCTTCTAAACACATAGAATAAATGACAGGTAGTTCCCCATAGCATAAGTAGTCTTCGGTGGAAGCTTCCAGACTCTCTTCAGTTGTCAGAGCCTTAAAGCTTCAGGCCCAGCCCCATCATACTAGGCCTGCTTCCCCTAGGACAGAGTGCAAGTCTGGTCAACACCCAGAGACTCTCCCTTTTATTAAATAATTCTGGGTCTGGTTTGGTTTTTTGCTGTTGTTGAGGGGCTTTTGTTGCTGTTGTTGTTGTTGTTGTTGTTTTGTTCCATTTTGTTTGGGTTTTGTCTTGTTATTGGTCAAGTACAGGGCTTTGCATAAGTCAACCACACACCCTCCACTGAGCTGCCTCTCCGGGCTCTTTTGATTAATCCATGTGCATGGGGGAAACAGAACTCATTGCTCCTCCTCTGGCTTGGTTGAGCTCCTTGCCAAACTTAGGCATGGTCTACTGAACACCCAGCACCAGAGACCAGCCTGTCTCCTCCTTCTGCAGGGTACACGGTGACGTCGGTTGTGTCCTCCAGGCAGGGGCGGGTGTATGTGGCTGGAGCCCCCAGATTCAACCATACTGGCAAGGTCATTCTATTCAGCATGCACAACAACCGGAGCCTCACCATCCACCAGGCTCTTCGGGGCGAGCAGGTAATGGAGGGCAGGCTGCAGGGAGCAGACTGTGGGCAAGGGTTAGGGTCTGACCCAGGCAGACTGGGTAGGGGTCTTTTCCCTCTCAGCAAGAAGGTCCCAAACCCACAAGTATTCCCCAGTGGGGTGGACACATGTCTAATTCTCTCTGTGGTTGAGGATGCCTGCAAACGCAATTACTACCCTAACAGCCATAGGGCCTGCATTGGCCCCTCCCCTCAAAGCCAGCCCAACTCCTGAGCTACATCAGGGAGGGCCTGGGACAATGTCTTTCCTCCAGCTTATAGACTGCTTGCCTCTAGAGTGCTGGGTAATCTCTGCTGCTACCCTGCCCTGTCAGTGTCTGCCTCACGTGCACTGAAACGGAGGCTACAGGCAGCATTCGTGTAGAGCTACTTGGCCTGGGGTTCTCCTGGCCCTGGGGCATCCTGAAAGGACAGTCATCTCCTTGAACTGCCTGGTGTCATCTTTTCACCCCACAGCAAGACCCACAGGGACACTCTCTTCCTTCTTTTCCCTGGATGCAAAGCTCACTGCTAATGGCACTGCCCCATTTGGGATGTGGCTGATAATCAGGCTGTGTAGCAGGCTGTGTCAGATGGTCACGATGCCAGTTAGAAGCATGGTGACAGGAAGCAAATGAATCATTGCAGCAGCCAAGGAAGCAACACAGCTTCTCCAAGCCCTTACAGCAGGTTCCTGACCAAGTCAGGTTAAGAACCCAGGCTCTTGACTCCCTAGCAACCCCTAGACCAGGCCTTAGCATCTCCTCACTGACAGCATCCTCTGGTACCCTGGACCCAAGCTAAGCCCCACCCAGGCCCTGTCCTGCCTTCCCTCATTACTTAGAGCCTGAGAAGAGCCTATCCTACAGCTTCTCCTGCTCATGGCCTGTCACCAGGATACACTCCTCTCATGGCAACCTGAGCCCTAACTACAGCGGGTCACAATTCTGACACTCCTCTGCGAGGCCAGTGGGGCACTGCTGGGATCCTCATGTTCAGACTGGGAAACTCTGCCCTACTCCCCCCTGCCCCGCTCCAACCTGCTCCACTTCATTCCACCATCACCCCTGCTGCACTCGACTGCCCCTGTCCCACCCCATTAATCCCACACCCCCATATTTCATATTCCACCCCATTCCCCAACCTCCATCTCACTCCACCTCACCCCACCCGGCTCCCTTCTGCTCCCATCTGCTCCAGCCTGCTCCAACCCACTCAAGGTCAGCTCCTTCAGGAGCAAAGGCTAGACCTGGGAGCTGCAGGGAATTTGCTGGTAACTAGTGATTGGTTATCATTAGTTAACCAATCCAGCTCCACCCCCAACATCAGAACAAGAAACCTAGTGCCGGAGGCAGCAAAACTAAGTAGACCCAGATTACTGTGACCCACGTAGCTGAAGCCTCAGACTTGTTTCCTGTTGCCTTACAACTACTCTGTGGAGACGTCTCTCTCTCTCTTCCCCACACCAGCTGGGCTCATTATTTCCTTTTTCTCCTATCTGTATTTTTTATCTTCCTCCTTAAAGGTTTTGTGCTTTATATTGTTTTTGAGAAAGGGTGTGATGTGGCCCAGGATGGCCCTAAACTCACTATATAGCTGAGGATTGCCTTGACCTCGTGACCTCTTGCCTCTCCCTCCCATGTTAGGATCACAGGCGTGCACCACCACACATGGTTTATGTGGTGCTGAGGCTCAGACTCGGAGCTTCGGCTTCCTAGGCAAGCACTCTGCCATCTAAGTCACATCCCTAGCTCCTGTTAAAGATTTTAGACCTCAGAATAGACATCTGAGCTGAGCCTGGTGGCTCACTCCTTTATTCCTGGCACTCGGGAGGCAGAGGCAGAGGCAGAGGCAGGTGGACCTCTGCGAGTTTTAGGCCAGTCTGGTCTACATAGCAAGCACCAGGACAGCCAGGACTACATAGTCATCATATGGCTAGAGATAGTGGCACAAGGAGACTTCCATTGTCAGAAAGGCCTGGCCAAACAATAACCAGGCTTCTGACCCACCAGACAACCAGAATTCTTTGGGTTTCACGTAACTCATGGAAAACAAAATAACCAGGCTAGGGCTGGAGAGATGGCTCAGTGGTTAAGAGCCAGACTAAGGTATAGGCGCAGTCATTCTTTGGGCGTGTGACCACAGTACACACACACACGCACACGCACACGCGCACACACACATACACACACACACTCACATGGGCAATGTTAAGTGTATTTAGCCCGCTGCTCTTTGACGATACAGTGTTGAGTGGAGTTGAATGAGGAAGACTAGGACTGGGGGAGTTGGAGGGGAGAGTTGGAGAGTGGATAGTGTTGTGTTTCCTTGCAGACATGTCTGACATCAGAGAATACATTTCTTAAATGGGGCCTTCACAAGGAAAACTATGTCCTGGAGAAAAGGCTCTGGATACATTGTTTTGCCATAATGTTATACATTGTTATACTTTCATCTTCAGGAAAGATGAAGAATGGCCTCATTGTAACAATAAATAACGTATTCATATATATATAAGAACTGACAATGTAAAGACTCAGTAGAACAGAGCAGAGGAAAATACAGTTAACCCACCTGCTGGCTGGGGCTGAGGGTTGAGACTAAAAGTAACTTTTTTTTTTAATCTTCATACTTCTTTGTAGTTTCCTTTCTTGCCATTATAATATTTCTGGGTTTTGTCACTAGAACGTATTGCTGCTCAGAAGAATAAATAAACACAATTAAAGTTAAGTATTGGGGACCCCGCTCCATCCTTCTCCCATGGTGTGCCGCAGATAGGCTCCTACTTTGGGAGTGAGATTACCTCAGTGGACGTCAATGATGACAGAGTGACAGATGTGCTGCTGGTGGGTGCACCCATGTACTTCAGCGAGGGCCGAGAGCGAGGCAAGGTGTATGTCTACAACCTGAGACAGGTACTGTGGCCGGGAGGGTCCAGCCAGCTCTTCGGGGCATCAGAGCCCTGCTCTGACTTGGTTAACCTCAAGGGAACCCAGGTTCCTGGGAGGGCGGGTACCACCTGCAGGAGCCAGCTGGGACGGGCAGAAGCCTCTCTGCCCAGAGCTCTAGTATCTGGGCTCCTGTCATCAGGATGGGTTCTGGAAGATGGAATGGAGAGAGTCCACTTGGTACAGGCTGTTCCTCAGCCTCTCCCTGGCCTTGGTTTTTACAGAACCGGTTTGTTTATAATGGCACTCTGAAGGATTCCCACAGCTACCAGAACGCCCGGTTCGGGTCCTGCATCGCCTCTGTTCAAGACCTCAACCAAGATTCCTACAATGATGTGGTGGTGGGGGCCCCTCTGGAGGACAGCCACAGAGGGGCCATCTACATCTTCCATGGCTTCCAAACCAATATCCTGAAGAAGCCCATGCAGGTGGGGCTCTGTGGTGGGGAGACCGGGTAGAGCAGAAAGCAGGAGAGTCTGAGCAGCGCCCATGAACTCCTGTGCTTCTGTTTCCTGTCATGGCCTCCTACAGGAAGGATCCTGCCTGTCCTATCTCCCATGGAAATATTGCTATGGGTGCATTGTATGTCTAGCACTTCCCTATCCTGTCCTCATACACACCTTTATCTTTTCCACATCAGTCCAGATGAAAATCCCAGGCACCAAACATCACTACCCCGACAGGAACCGCTGGGCCTGGACCGCTCCTACCTGGGTTCCATTTTTACTACAAAGAGATCTTTCGAGTCTCAGCTTCTCATCCAACACAAATTTGCCAACACTTTTTAAAATTTCTTTTCTCTTTAAAGAAAAAGAAATTCTATAGACAGATGTTTCCCCTGCATTGCATGTGTTTGTAGTGCCCAAGGAGGTCAGGAGAACATTGACTTCCTCAGAACTGGAGTGATAAACCATTGTGAGCCAGGAATCATACCTAGGTCCTCTGCAAGGGCCCAGTACTTTTTGGGTTTGGTTTTGTTTTAGATTTATTTATTTTATGTATGAGTGATGTCTAAATGAATGCATGTGCCTGGTGCCCATGGGGGTGTTAGATTCCATGCAACTGGAGTTAGAAATGGCTATGGACTGTCATCTGAAAGATGGCTATGAAGTGCCATGTAGGTGCTGGAAATCAAATCTAGGTTCTCTGTCAGAAGAGCAAGTGTTCTAACCACTAAGCCATCCCTCCAACTCCACTTTCTCTCTTTTTCTGTTCTCTGTTTTCTTTTTTCTGTGTGTGTGTGTGTGTGTGTGTGTGTGTGTATGTGTGTGTGTGTGTGTGTGTGTGTGTGTGTGTGTGTATGTGTGCGCGCAGGAATGGAGTTTTTTGTTGTTTGTTTGTTTGTTTGAAGAAAGGTTGACTTACATGGCCCTTGCTGTCCTCAAACAGAGATCCACCTACCACCTCTGTACACACACACACACACACACACACACACACATCTCTCACACATACATGTCTGTTTTGTTTTGGGAACCCCGACTAATATTACCCAGGGCCAACTGTGTGACCATGGGAACTACATGTTGGAGCCTGGTGGTTCAACAGTGGATATGCAACTAAAAGACAATGAGTCCCTCTTTCCAAGAATCTATCAGTAGATAATAGTGCAGTGATAAAGGGTAGGCCCCTGAGACACCCCCCACACACACACATTCCCTGGCTGGTTGTTGTTAGAGCCCAGTGTAGGTACCTACAGTTGTGAGCTAATGATCTAAATGGTTGTATCTAGTCTCGAGAATTTGCCTACACATTTTATTAGTAAGGTAATCAAATAAATACACCCAGGTCAGAGATGACAGGGGATTTGTTATCTGCCAGGTAGTATACATTGACATGGAACAAGTACTTTATTTTATTTTTTACGGTGCTGAGGATCAGTGTTAGGGTCTTGCACCTTCCAGGTAAACACCACGCCACTCAGTTTCACCTTCAAGCCCTTGGTTGTTTTTTGTTTGTTTTGTTTGTTTTGTTTTGTTTTGTTTTGTTTTTGTTTTTGTTTTGTTTTTTGAGGCAAGGCCATGCCAGTCTTGAATTCATGATCAGAAATTTCTACCTCTAAAGTACTGGGATTGTAAGTGTGAGCCATCAAGCCTTGTTGGGTTATATTTTGAGACACATTTTCATCCAAAACAGTGACTTTAAAGGTAAGGATTTCCCAGGTGCCTCATCAGAGTCTCAGAGCTCAGGATTATGTCTGTCCCCGCTGGAGCTAACCTGGCTCACAGTACACACACCCTTTCTCTCTTGTCCCTGCAGAGAATAACAGCCTCGGAGCTGGCTCCTGGCCTGCAGCATTTTGGCTGCAGCATCCACGGACAACTGGACCTCAATGAGGATGGGCTTGTGGACCTAGCAGTGGGCGCCCTGGGCAACGCTGTGGTTTTGTGGTTGGTTCCCTACTTTTTCTAACTGGAGGGCTCTCCTGAGGGTTAACTGAATAGAGGGTTCCAAAGGTCTGCTGCAGGGTCTCTGCCTCTTGATTCTGACTACTGTCACCCAAATGAACCCTGAGCCCCTCCCAGCCCGTGTGGTCCTGGAGTCCTACTCTCTATCCTCGGTGGAGTTCTAAGACTGGAGATCACTTTCTGTTTCCAACCCTCAGAATTTTTCCTGAGCCCTGCTCCCTGCAGCTTCTGTCCCACTCCTGCCTCCCAGGCTACTTAGAGAACTTATTGAGCCCCTCCTAGAAGCATTCTCCTCCCCTCCTGTGCGGGAGAATGGATGTGGATTAGGGGGTTTCTTTCTCCCAACCCCTGGGTCTCATTTCCTTCTCATGTGTGGTTCCATATCAGTGTTTGAGAAAAGCCTATGCATCTTCTTGTGTGCTGCTACTTTTAGATGTAGTCCTGGTTAGCCTGGAACTCACTATGTAGACACGGCTGGTCTCGATCGAGCTCACAGAGATCTACCTGCCTCTGCTGAGATTAAAGACTGGCTGATTGGAGCTTTTTAAATATATGTTGCTGAGATTAAAGTCATCATTTAGGTTTTCTGCATTAACTTAAAAAGTGAAGAAGAAAGAAAAAGCAGCCAACTTTCCGTCACTCAGTGCTACTTTCAGGTCCTCCTGGCTGCACTTCCAGTCTTTCCCACTCAATTGTGCTCTGTGTATCTCCCACTCAACTTCACTCCAGAGCTCATTAGCCTTGCAGAGCCTGTGCCAACTGACTGCATCTGACTCTGAGCTGTAAAAGATGTCTGCAGGTGGTAGTGGTGCACGCAGATTAAAACTTGAGACACAGCTTTAGAGCATGTTCGTGTCTCGCTCAGTCTAGTGTGACCTGGGGTGCAGCCTGGGCATGGAGGCCTTTTCTGTTCCTTTGTAAACTCACTCTGAAGCCAAGGATGGCTGGAACTTCTGGTCCTCCTGCCTTTGTCTCCCCACCTCACCTTGTTTATTTGGTGCTGGATATCAAGAGCTTCCTGCACACCAGGCAAGCACTCTACCAACCGAGACTCTGTACCCAGCGTGGGGTTTGTTTCGCTCTCTTGCTTTTCTCTTTGCTTCGCTCAACTGTTCCTTCCAGATCTGGACCAGAAGGTTGCTCTTCAGTGATAGGTTCTGAGAGAGAGAGAACAAGATAAGGCAGGGGATCAGAAAATAAGGAGACAGGGAAGTTTGGGGTTGGGAGGTCTTGCACAAATGATATCTTTGTCAAGTGTCTTAGTTAGGGTTTTACTGCTGTGAACAGACAGCACGACCAAGGCAACTCTTATAAGGACAACATTTAATTGGGGCTGGTTTACAGGTTCAGAGGCTCAGTCCATTATCATCAAGGTGGGAGCACAGCAGTGTCCAGGCAGGCGTGGTGCTGGAAGAGTGGAGGAGCAGAGAGTTCCACTGTTTGTTCCAAAGGCAGTTAGGAGAAGACTGACTTCCAGGCAGCTAGGACACGAGAGTATTAAAGCCCACACCCACAGTGACACATCTACTCCAAAGAGGCCACATTTCCTACGAGTGCCGTTCCCTAGCCCAAGTACATACAAACCATCACACCAAGCAAGCTTATTTGGAAATATAGTGTTTTATATACTATTTTCAGGGAGAGATATGGAACAAAGTCATAAGGAACCATCATAAATGGGATGCATTCAGCGGGAAGCTGACCAAGCAAAGCTGCACAAAGGGAACGCTGGGTATCTCCAGAGCATCGCAGCACACAGCAGCCTAGGGACTGTTGACTCCAGTCTCTTCACGGGGAACAGCCAAGTTCCCAGGAACTGAAACCTTAACTCCTTCAAAGCTCTGGCCTCAGCCCCAGGCTGGCCTTGCCAAGTCTGCTCCTGAGCACAGGCACAGAGCTAGCCTTCTATCCTCTCAGGGGGGCTCTGAGAAAGCCTGGGTCAGTCCAGCTCCCAATACTTTCTTTCTTCTTTCTAATTCTTACTTTATGAATGTTTTGTCTGCACATCTGTCTGTGTACCACGTGCATCCTGATGCCCATGACGGCCAGAAGAGGGTGCCAGATCCTCCTAGAACTGTAGTTACAGGTGGTTGTGAGCTGCCACATATGTTGGCTCTGGAAAACAAATCCAGGTCTCTCTGAAAATGCACCCCTGAGCTATCTCCCCAGCCCCTCCCTCTAGTGGATTCAAGTATAAATCGGGCCTGCCAGGAAGGATGAAGGGAAGGCAGGAGTCCTCACCAGGAGATCAGGCTGTGCAGATCCCTGACCCTTTTCTCTCTCTCTCTCTCTCTCTCTCTCTCTCTCTCTCTCTCTCTCTCTCTCTCTCCCTCCCTCCCTCCCTCCCTCCCTCCCTCCCTCCCTCCCTCCCTCTCTTGTAGCTTCCTGAACTCTCTCTGTCCCGGCCATCACACTGCACCCTCTAGGCAGGTTTTATAGACTCCACTCCTGTCTGGATCTGTACCTCAGCCCCAGGGTTCCAGCCCCAGTCAGAACTCCAGCCCTGCCCTAGTTCACCTGCCTTTCTGTTCCAGGGCCCGCCCTGTAGTTCAAATCAACGCCAGCCTCCACTTTGAGCCTTCCAAGATCAACATCTTCCACAAGGACTGCAAGCGCAATGGCAGGGATGCCACCTGCCTGGCCGCCTTCCTCTGCTTCATACCCATCTTCCTGGCACCCCACTTCCAAACAGCAACCGTCGGTAAACAAGCCTCCCTAGGCGGTCAGCCAAGCTCCAGTCTCTCTGTGGGCCTCGAGATTGTTCTAGTTCTCAGTCTGGGGCTTTTCCAAAATGGGGTCTGAGTACCAGGTCACATCCTGAGACACCTTTGATGCCTGCTGGAGTCTCCTCTGATGCTCTCCTTTCAAGGGATTCCTGGCAGGGTCAAGAGTGGTAGTGGGCAGGGCTGATGGGAAAGGGCAGGGACAAAAGAACATCCCTTGGTTTTGAATGGGATGCAAAAGGCAGGCAGTAGAGTACAGAGAGGAGGCCAGGAGTCAGCCAGACTCAGGGAACCAACCTCGAGCCAGCCATGGGGTGAGCTGGGAACACAGTGTGTCACAGCTGCCATCAGGGAAGGGTCCTCTCCTTTTACCTCAGACTGGATTCAGGCACCCACTTCCTGGACCAGGCATCCCTGGAAGTGATGGATGCATTGGTGACCACAGGTCATGTCCCCTTCAGTGATGAGGCACAAGACCAAAGAGAAGTGGTGGGCAGAGGGCATAAGAGGACATGTCCCAGTCTAGTGGCTGTGTACTTTTCCTGCATGTTCCATCTGTAACAGGACACGAATTCAAAGACACAGCCACCAGAGGGCTGCATGGGGAACAGAAGGCACTTGGCCATTCTGTCAAACTTCTGTAAGCTAAAAGGAGGAAGGCTGAGGGCCTTAAGCCACAGAACACAGACAAGAACCTGAGAAGCATCCTCAGTATGAGTGAAGCCCCCAGGAGAAGGCCCAGAGCAACAGCGTGAGGCAGGGTGTCGGAGGAGAGCTGAGGAGGTCATTTGTGGGCAGAGCTGAGCAACACTGGCCTCACCCCAGTCCCTGTCCTTCTCCCAAGGCTTGTGTCCCTCTTCTGTCCTCCCTCCCTGCCTCTCACACATCTCCTCCTCTTCAGCCCCTTCTTCCTTACCACAGTTCTTGCTCCCATCGTGGAAGCTTCTGGTTCCCAGCTGCCTGTGAGGGATGGGGCTAGCCCAGAGGCTAAGCAGGTCGACAGTCTAGGATGTGGAGGAAGCCCAGCTTGGTCTTGCCTTCTCCCCACTTCCAGGCATCAGGTACAATGCAACCATGGATGAGAGGCGGTATATGCCGCGGGCACATCTGGACGAGGGCGGAGACCAGTTCACCAACAGAGCCGTCCTGCTCTCCTCTGGCCAGGAACACTGTCAAAGGATCAACTTCCATGTCCTGGTGAGCCCAGGAGCCCATGAGCAGGCCCTAAGCCCTACAAGAAGGGTACAGAGTAGAGAGACATCTGTAGAAGTGAGAGCCTCATGGGCATCAGGCTACTCCTGAGCCCTCCGTGGGTAGCCAGGAAGCAGCATGGCTCACCTTGGCCTCGGGCCCCAGATCAAAGTCCTCATGACTCTCCTACCCACCTGCCTTCCCAGCTGTTCCTCCCTAGAAGGAATGAAACCAGGGAAGTGAGAGCTATTTGAGAAGATGAGGGGAGCACCACCCATGGCTAGAAAGGGCAGAGCAACAGAGTGGACTGAAGACTGCATGAAGCAGGCAGAGGTGTGGACACATGGGACAGTAGCATCCCAAGAGAGGTGGTGGTCTAGTGCCCATCAATGAATGAGAAATACCAAGTGTGCTGACCACAGCTCTAGAGCACGGAAGATTTTAGGCAGCTTGGAGCTCCCCAGTCACTTGTCATCCATAGTCAGGACTAACTGAATCACATGTTCCTTCTTTCCTTCCTCATTCATTCATTCATACATTCATTAATTCATACATTCATTCATTCATACATTCAACATTATAAGGCCATACCTCAATGGCGAGGCTACACCTAGAGGTTTCTAGACTCTTCCTTGCTAGGAAAGAAAGACACACAGGTAGATTTTTTAGCAAAGTGTGGTAGTCCCAGCACTCAGGAGGTTGAAGCAGGAAGCTTATGTTCGGGGCCAGCCTGGGATACACACACACACACACACACACACACACACACAAAACAGAAAGAAAAGGATACTTAAGTGGTTTCAATAACATGGGAAGAAACTGAAGTCACAAATCTGGAGGGAGGAAGATGCCTGCCAGGCCTCCTGAAGGACAGAGTTATCTGCTCCATGAGGGTTGGACTTTGAAGGGTAAACAGGAGTGTGGTGAAACTTCAGGATGCCAAACTGGCATTTGATTTTCTACCTGGCACATATTTCTCACCTGCAGACCTTGGCAGAACCATTATCCACATGGGGACTTACCCTGAGGGCCACAGGCTGCTGTCCTCCAGCCTAGAGGGGTGGAAGTTCTATGTCTGCAGTCTTGGCCCAAGAAATTGTAGTCCCTCCTCTCTGAACTCTGTCCTCCTCTCCCCACAGGACACTGCAGACTACGTGAAGCCAGTGGCCTTCTCCGTGGAGTACTCCCTAGAGGACCCTGACAACGGCCCCATGCTGGACAACGGCTGGCCCACTACGCTCAGAGTGTCGGTGAGTCCTGCCCCTCTGCCACCCTGACTCCAGACCTGTGATGAGAATGGCTGAGCCCTTTCTTCCCTCACCCCTCTGCCTCCTGTCCCCAGAGACCCACAGCTAGTAACAGCAGGACAAGACTCCTTTGTTGGATTCCCATGTCCTCCTCACATGGAGGCACTAAGTGGCCCCTGGGGTAAATGAGATGCCCAGAAGGGACCTGTGACCCCATGGCCTCTGGTTTGGTTTTTTTTGTTTTGTTTTGTTTTTTGGTTTTTCGAGACAGGGTCTCTGGTAGTCCTGGCTGTCCTGGAACTCACCAGGCTGGCCTCGAACTCAGAAATCCGCCTGCCTCTGCCTCCCAAATGCTGGGATTAAAGGCATGCGCCACCACGCCCAGCTATGATCTCTGGTTCTTACCTCCCTAAGTTTTCAGAAAAGGACTGCTTTGAGCTTGCTCTTGAGTTTGCTCCGTATCTAACTCAGTGCAGGACTCACCCTGCCTGTTACCAAGTATTCCAAAGCTTTCTTTTTGCCAGTGCGTCCGGCTCTAGAGGCACCTAAATCCTCTGTTAATAACTTGGGGTGCTTGCTCTCTGAAGAGTCTACTCAAAAACGCCTCCCCATTTCTGTCTAAGTGGGCTGGGAGAGTAGGCGGGATTTGCATTGGACTGTAAGCTTTAGGAACTGGCTTAATCACAGCACTTAGAAACCGGGAGCTTCGAAGCTTAGGCACCCAAGCGAAGCCCCTCCCACAGCCTCAGATCTCTCCAGCACTGTGATAGGATACGCGGTGCGGCGCGCTGCCTCGCCCACGCTCCCACAACCCCTCCCATCCCCCCCATACACACCCACCCCTGCACACCCTGCCAGCCCTCCCCACAGCATCCTCTCACCAAGCTGGTCCTGTTCCCCTCGTCCCTTCTCTCCCATGTGAGTCACTGGGCTGGCATGGGAGAAAAGCTGCCCTCTCCAATCACTGACTTGCCTGATACCGTAATTATAAAGTCTGTACCGCAAGAGAATGGGTGCACGCCGCTCCCACATGAAGCTCGTGAGGCAGATTCACATGCAGTCACCCATGCCAGGACCCTGATGCCCTCAGGATCCTGACGCCAGGTAGAGATGGAGAACATGAGTCACGCCAGAGAGTGGTCAGGGAACTTCCTGCAGAGGTGGCTTTGAGCTCTTTGAACTTTAAAGGACGATTTGAACTCAGAGCTGCAGAGCCGGGAGGGTAAGGCGGGCGGGAGGGGAGGACCTGCATTAAAGCCAGGAGAACTGACTGTGTGTCTCCAGGGTGTGGGCGTAAGACAGTGGGGTAAATGTGAAAGATAGATAGAGCCAGAAAGAGTCATTGAGCATATTGGGGAGGGGGGAGCACCATCTGAATTCTAGGATCATGGTGTAATCACCATACCCAGTGTATGGAGCCCTGAGGGGCTGGGAATGTGGCTTAATTGGCAGAGTGCTTGCCTGGCATGCTCAGTGCCCTAGGTTCCTTCTCCAGTAAGGCATAAACTAGATGTAGTAGCACATGACAGTAATCCCAGCACTCAGGAGGACCAGAAGCAAGAGGATCAGAAGTTGAAGGTCATTGTCAGCAATTTCATGGGAAATTCAGGGCCAGCCTGAGCTACATGAGACCCTGAGCTAAGCCAGTTTGTGACACTGAGTACATCCTTCATCATCTAGCTGGAACTTCTGAGACTGGCTCCATCTTCTGCAAACTTCCTGAGTGGCTGGCTGGAGGCTTGAGCCACCAGAGGCCTGGTCCAGGCTTAGTGAAGTGTATACAGTGTCTTCTAACAATGTATCTAAACTAGCGCCCAGTCTGTCTTAGGAAGAGCCGGAGCTTCAGCACCCAGACCCTACTGAGCTGTGCTGTGGACGAGCCACAGGGCACACCCCATGCATGCTTCACACACCCCAAGCCCAGCTTCTGAACCTTACCTTAGAGCTCTGAAAGCATGCTGCTGGTATCTCCAGTCCACCCTCCAGAGTGTGAAAAAGAACCAGGTATAGCCCAGGCCTCTCCCTCGACCCCAAGAGCTTCTAGTTCCTAATGACCCCACCTCTGAGACCTTAAGCGGGACGATGCCATTCTCACCCTCCCGAGTGTCGCCCTACCTCCATGGGTTTCTCTGCCTCTAGCCCTGCTCCTCCCAGTCCATCCTCCCACCCATCAGCTTGTCTAGCAGGGCCCTCCTGTGCTAGTACTTGCTGGCTCCTGTCAGATACAAGGAGTGACCCAAGACCTTCCAGGACTGGCCTACAGAATCTGACCGCTGTTTTTATCTTCCCCTCCTATGCCTGGTATCTCTCTCTCCACAGCCCTGAACTATGGAGTTATCTCTCCAGCCTCAGTGCCCTGCACTTCCAGCCTTCTCTGGGATTCCCCACTCCCCTGGGGCATCCAGCCTGCTTGATCATGCTTCAGAACTCTGTCCCCACCTTGAAAATCTCTCTGAATACCTACAGACCCGAAGAGCTAGCCCTACCTCTGTCTTTTTTGCTCCTCATGTCTTTGCTTTTCTTGCACATTTCACACAAGATCCGTCTGTTCATGTGTCAGTCATCCCCACGATCCAAGAGCAGATGCTGTGCCTTTCTCAGCCTATGTCTCCAATGTTACATACCTTAGTCACAGCAGATGGGCAGTTCCTGTTGACTGGAACTGTGCTGCCAGCCTGGCTGAGCACTCTCTCTTAGAAGAGGGAGAATCTATGGGGGAGCGAAGGAGGAGGGCAAGGCAGGCAGAAGCCCATCTGGCATGGAATGAGAAAGGCTGGGGGCTCTGGATTCTAAGTCTGGCAGCCATGGTCCCCTCTCCAGCCACATGCACTGGCTCTCCTTGCAGGTGCCCTTCTGGAATGGCTGTAATGAGGATGAACACTGTGTCCCTGACCTTGTACTGGATGCTCGGAGTGACCTGCCCACTGCCATGTGAGTGGCTCGTTGTCCCATACACCTTGACCCATCTCTGCTGGTGGCCTGGAGCTCCCTGAGGGCTGGGTTGTCCTAGTGAAGCTGTCTCACAGACAGCATGGCTCTGATACTCCAAGAACAGTAGCTTCTAACTCCCCTGTGATCTCAGGCAAGTCCCCTCCCTCTCTGTTGGCCTCAGCTGAGCATCCATTACTAGTCTGTTCTAACCTTGCAGGCTTCTCTGAGAATGGAACTGTTCCACTGGAGAGTTAAACAGAGAAAGTGGAGCTAGGGAGCCAGGCATGTAGCTCAGTGAACAGAGCACTTGCCTAGCATGCACAAAGCCCTAGGTTCAAGCCCAGGGGCATCATAAGCAGATGTGGTGGCCCATACATGGTGATAGCACCAAGGGAACTGATTAGAAATTCAAGGCATCTGTGGCTACTTAGTGAGTTCAAGGTCAGTCTGGACTACACAAGAACCAATAAGAAGTG
This sequence comes from Mus musculus, assembly GCF_000001635.26. Lineage (NCBI taxonomy): Eukaryota > Metazoa > Chordata > Mammalia > Rodentia > Muridae > Mus > Mus musculus. The sequence continues at coordinate 62,766,322 of NC_000075.6, forward strand.
GGGAGAGGAGCTCAGGTATGGTGGTACACCCCTTCAATTCCAGCACTTGAGAGGCAGAGACAGGCAGATCTCTATGAGTTCCAGGCCAGCTAGAATGAGACGAGACCTTGTCAAAAGACAGATGAAGGTTGGAGGGATGCTGAACAGATGGCTCAGTGGTTAAGAGCATTGGCTGTTCTTCCAAAGGATCCAGAGAACCCAGGCTCAATTTCCAGGACCCAACAGAGGTTCACAAACATCTGTGACTCCAGTTCCATGGGATATTATGCCATCTTCTGGCCTCCTTGGGCACCAGGCATTCACATGGTATGCAGACATACATGCAGATGAAACACACATACATATAAGTAGACCTAAAACAAATAAGCCAAGAACAACAACAACAAAGTTATAGAAAGCAGAGACGGAGCCGGTAGTGGTGTGCATGCCTTTAATCCCAGCACTTGGGAGACAGAGGCAGACGAATTTCTGAGTTCGAGGCCAGCCTGGTCTACAGAGTGAGTTCCAGGACAGCCAGGGCTATACAGAGAAACCCTGTCTCAAAAAAAAAAAAAAAAAAAAAAAAAGGATAAACCGCCTATCATCCATGGTTGCATTGTACCAGCTGAACCCCAGGGCTTTCTGGTCCCTCTAGTGTAGAGTCTAAGAGGGTGCTGGTAAGGTGACTCAGCAGGGAAAGGTGCTTGCTTCTGATGATCTAAGTTTGATCCCTGGGACTTATACAGTAAAAGAAGAGAACCAACTCTCACAAGTTGTCCTCTGACCTCCTCATGCCACAACTGAGCACAGCATCCACGGTCTCCTGGAGGAAACAGACCGGGGCACAAGGCAAACTACGGTGCACTGCTCATGAGCACATTTTTAACTTATAGGATGCACTTTGCACTCATTTCTGTTTAACTTTGATGCAATGAGACAAAATGTAAACGACAGGAAAGTCATCAAGATTTAGTGCTGAGCTTCCTGGCAGCCAAAGCCGAAAGACAAGTGACGGGATGATCTGTGACTAATGAGGTGCAACAGGAGAGCTGAGTTCAGAGGCAGGTACAGTCTGCGGCCTGCAACTGGAGAGCAGGGGCTTTAGTGTGAACAGTAGGCCGGCAGCATGAGCTCTTTGCAGGCCCCTCCATCCACTTCCTTCTCTTGGTGGCTGTTCCCACAGGCCGTGACTGGCCAGGTCCCCCATTCCCATATCTCTGCGCCAGTCCTGAGGCTCAGCGTCACCCCTTCACCCCCATCTTGCCTGCCTGACAGCCAGCGACCTCTTCCCACAGGGAGTACTGCCAGCGGGTGCTGGGGAGGCCGGCGCAGGACTGCTCCAGCTACACCCTGTCCTTCGACACCACTGTCTTCATCATAGAGAGCACGCGCCGCCGGGTGGCAGTGGAGGCCACGCTGGAGAACAGAGGAGAGAATGCTTACAGCGCCGTCCTCAACATCTCCCAGTCAGAGAACCTTCAGTTTGCCAGCCTGATCCAGAAGGTAGGAGCTCAGCGGCTCGGCCAGCTGACCAAGGCCAAGGGCAGAAGAGCAAAGGAGACACTGGCAGAGCTGTGTCCTGGCCCTCTGTGGGCTCTCACTGGCTCGTCAATACATAGGGAGCTTTGAAAGCTTCCTTTAGACTTCAGTGTGAAGCCTCAGCTTGCTTTCTCCTTTTTTATCCGGGACCTCAGAACAGTAGTGTTACCATACAAAGTTGGTGGAGACCAGGCAATATAATTCTGTGGTTCCAGGATCGCTCTTCCAGGAAAAAAAAAAAAAAAGTCCACTCAGAGGACCTCGGAACCTGAGGAGGCAGGGAGGTAACGTTGGAGCAGCCTCCAATGTTTAAATGGACCAAGTGTCAATCCCAGCCGAGCCACACTGTCCACAGCTCGAGTGAGGTCTAACCTTCAGAGTCCCAGTGGCAGCTAGCCAATTCCCCAACAGCAAGGGAACAATCAGTATACACCTGAGCACACCAGCCCGGCCATTGAGCAAGACCCTCCCCTGTATCATCACGAGCCTTCAGTCTGAACCAACTATACCTGCCGCCAGCCTAAGGGGCCCTCTGTGGTTCAGATAGTTGGAAAGTGGCATCTCAGGTGTCTAGTTCCCACAGTCAGGGGTGGGTGGTCCCTGGGATGGGGTGAGGGGCTGGCTGGCTGCGGTGAGCCTGCAGACAGAGGACTGGAGCCTGCCTGATTACTGCCTTGCCCATCTCAGGATGACTCAGACAACAGCATCGAGTGTGTGAACGAGGAGAGGCGGCTTCACAAGAAAGTCTGCAACGTCAGCTACCCCTTCTTCAGAGCCAAGGCCAAGGTGGAGGCTGAGGGCCTAGCAGGGAGGGGCAGAACCTGGGACCCAGAGAGCAGGGAGCAAACAGAGGCCCAGAGAGCAGGAGGAGGGTTGGGGGTGGTTCTAAGTATAGTTTCTTTCTGGGGGTGTAGCTCAGTTGATAGAGAGCTTGCCTAGCATGCATGAAGCCCTGGGTGGGGCACGCCTGTTACCCCAACACTCATGAGGTGGAGACAGAAGGTCACAAGTTAAAGTCCATCTTCAGCTACATAGCAAGTTTGAGGCCAGCCTGGGCTACATGACAGTCTGTCTCAAAAAAGAAAGGAAGGAAGGAAGGAAGGAAGGAAGGAAGGAAGGAAGGAAGGGAGGAAGGGAGGAAGGGAGGGGGAGGGAGGGAGAGAGGAAGGGAGGGGAGGAGGGAGGGAGGGGGAGAGAGAGAGAGAGAGAGAGAGAGAGAGAGAGAGAAGGGGTGGGGAACACCCCCCGCAGAGAGCTGCTGTCTTTGCACCTGTGGTGGCCCAAGTTCACTATTCTACAGCCCTGCATCCCCCATCAGACATTCTCTGAGGAGTCCTGAGATGGTAGTTAAAAGCAGGTCAGAACCAGCACACCTCAGGGCCCCAGCTCAGGCTCCCTTCTCCACAGGTGGCTTTCCGTCTGGATTTCGAGTTCAGCAAGTCTGTGTTTCTGCACCATCTTCAGATCCATCTGGGTGCCGGCAGGTCAGGCCTGCCCCTCCCTCACTCCCAGCAGCTCCTTCCTCACCCCGTGCTCCCCTGTGCCCACTGGATCCCACTGACAAACCTGTTCCCTGACCCAAGTTGGCAGAGGGGTAGGGTTGGGAGGGCTGCTTTCCTACAACCCCGAAGCTCAGCCACAAGTACCAATGGCTGTCCCTTAACCTGTAGAGAGGGCTTTAGGCAGCAGTCAGTTAGAAAGGCCTTTGGGTCTATCACAGCCCCCCCCCTCAGTCCACACTGCAGCCCCTCACTATCAGCAGAGCTTGTGCGGACTTCCAACAACACAGTCGGTAAGCAACTGGGAGCTGGACACTTAATCCCTGGTTAGCCCTCTCTGTGTTAGTCACTGTTCTCATTGCTGTTACAAAATGCCTGACGCAAGGAGCTAAAGGGCAGAGGGGTTTGTTGGGGTTCATAGTTTGAGGACACAGACCGCCATGGTGGGGAAGGTATGGCAGCTGTAGCGTCCAGGAAACAGAGGCGGATCCTGTGCTCAGCCCGCATCTCCTTTTTTTTTTGTTTGTTTGTTTTTTTGTTTTGTTTTTTTTTTCCATTTTTTATTAGGTATTTCGCTCATTTACATTTGCAATGCTATACCAAAAGTCCCCCATAGCCACCCACCCCCTCTCCCCTACCCACCCACTCCCCTTTTATGGCCCTGGCGTTCCCCTGTACTGGGGCATATAAAGTTTGCGTGTCCAATGGGCCTCTCTTTCCAGTGATGGCCGACTAGGCCATCTTTTGATGCATATGCAGCTAGAGTCAAGAGCTCCGGGGTACTGGTTAGTTCATAATGTTGTTCCCCCTATAGGGTTGCAGATCCCTTTAGCTTCTTTGGTACTTTCTCTAGCTCCCCGCATCTCCTTTTTATTCAGTCTGGGAACCCAGGACATGGTGCTGCCCACACTCGGGGTTCCACCTCAGTGAAGCCAGTCTAGACAATCACAGCCAGGACGAGATGTGATTCTGGCTGACAGTCAATACGGACCATGGCACTCTCCTTGGGCACTTCTCCATTTTTAAGAGGATTATTCTTCCTCTATGTGGGTCTGTCTATCTGTCTCTCAGGCTTCGTAGAGGTGGCTTGCTCCAGGGAGACCATGAATCTCCCTGGAGCAGCAGGAAATGGTTTCCTGTCTCACAGAATCATCTCTGTGTGAGATGGAGGGAGGAAGAAAGGGTGGCCAGACTAGCTTCTGTCTCATCAGAAGGCTCAGAGCAGCCAAAACCCTCCAATGAGTAGTAAGCTTCCAGGTCAAGCAAACGCCACTGTCTTTGCCCTGAGTCACAGGTGGGCTGGGGAATCCCCCGACACAAGCCTGTGCTGGCCACCAGCTATACTTAAACAAATCCCACACATCCTCAGACGCCTCAACAGACACACGGCTGAGTTTGTGAGGGGTCCTGGTATGTTAGAGCCTCCTGGGGCAGAATGTCCTCCTCTCACGGAAAGTGAACACACCTACACAGCGGAGGTCGTGGGCACGTATCAGCCAGGGATGGGCAAGAAGGGTCTTGGATGACAATCTATTTCTGGGGGCCCCCTTTTCAGCCTCACCCCCTAGCCTAGAGAGCAGAATAGTTTATCTACAAGGGGAAGTCTTGGGGTCTTGTAAAGGCCTTTACACTGTGGCAGCAGGAAACAGTGAGCTCCCCCACAGTGACCCCCCACTGTCCTTCCCAGGGCAGAGTAGGTGACTTTCCTCAAGGCTCATTGTCCTCCCAGTCCCAAGTTCAACCTCATCTTCAGCTCCGCAGCTGGGGAGGCTCACCAAGATGATGGCACAGCCAGGCAGTGGCCATGAGCTACCCAAAGCCCGCCCTGATGGCATGGCTATGGAGAGGGCTGGCCCATTCCCATCTACTAGCCGGCTCCTAGGAGACACCTCAGCTTTCACTGGTGGCCTGATCATAACCCAGCAGCCTGAAAAGCCAGAGCACCCTCCCCTCAGTTTCTAGAATCCCAGTGCCAGTGTCCTCTCTAATCCCAACTCCGCTTGTAGTGACAGTCACGAGCAAGACAGCACCGCAGACGATAACACGGCCCTCCTGCGCTTCCACCTCAAATATGAAGCAGACGTCCTCTTTACCAGGTGGGTAGCTACGCATCTGCAGGAGAGAAGCAGGGGAAGGAGGGGCCTGAGCCAGCAGGCACAAGCATGAAGGTGGTCAGGAGGAAGTCCCCAACACACAAAGCTGGAAAAGAAGGGAAGAACAGAACTCTTCAATGTCAATGCGGCAGGCTGGAGAGCTGGCTCAGTGGTTAAGAGCGCATGCTGGTCTTCCAGAGGTCCCAGGTTCATTTCCCAGCAGCCACCTCAGATGGCTCTCAACCACCCGTAACTCTGGTCCCAGGGCATCTGACACCTTCTTTTGAATTCTGTAGGCACTAGTTCACATACCCACATACAGACATATATGTACACATAATTCAGAATAGAACAAAAAAAATTTTTTTGAGACAGGGTTTCTCTGTGTAGCCCTGGCTGTCCTGGAACTCACTCTGGCCTTGAACTCAGAAATCCGCCTGCCTTTGCCTCCCAAGTGCTGGGATTAAAGGCATGCACCACTGCCTGGCACAAATCTTTTTTAAGTCAGTCTGAGTGGGGCCAATGAAATGGCTCTAGCAACCTGAGCCCAATTCTAGAAGCAGAGACAGGAGAATCATCTAAAAACCTGGTAGAAGATCCAACACACACACACACACACACACACACACACACACACACACACACACACATACACACGCGCGCGCGCGCATGCGTGCACACAAGAGAGAAAGAAAGAGAGAGAGAGAGAGAGAGAGAGAGAGAGAGAGAGAAAGTGAGTGTCTGGGGATGCAGTAGAGTGCCGGCCAAGCGTGCACAATCCTCATTGTACCCACAGCGCCCTATAAACCAGACACACCCATAATCCTAGCACTCAGATCCCTGCATCCTAGAGGTGGAGGCAGGAGGAGCAGAGCTCCAGGGTATCCTTCGCTATATAAAGAGCCAGCCTATGCTGCATGAAATCCTGTCTCCAAATTTAAAAAATGAATGAATGAATAAATTAATGAATTAATGAATGAATGAATGAGAAAGGAAAGAAGGAAGGGAGAGAGGGAGGGAAGAAGGGAGGGAGGAAGGAGAGAAGGAAGGAAGGAAATCTGGTCTGATTACCACTGCACCAACAATTCCCAACATCACTTGTCACTGATAAGGAACTCAGACCCAAGGCCACACCATGCCTGATCTTCCACCCCTCTTAGAGGGCACTAGCTCCAGTCTGCTGAGGAACCAGCTCTTATGCACTGGGAAATCCCCAGCCACCAACAACAGAGAAAAGAATTACAAGGTGGAGGGTGCCCAGGAAGCACCGTTGCAAAGAAGCCCTGCCGCAAACGGAGACCAGGCCATGGTGCTTAGCTCTCAGACTCATGCCCACCCACAAGGCAGAAGCAGTCTCTACCCAGAGCATTCATTCCCACCAATCCTATGTATCCTCAAGACAGTGCCCTAGTGGCCACATAAGACACAAGGGCCCAGGAAGCCGGCCCAGATCTGTCTTTGTCCAGCTCTGGGATCATCTGGCCAGCACTGACTCCGCCCAGACATGGTTTTTTCTTGGTCTCTGCAGAAGCAGCAGCCTGAGCCACTTCGAGGTCAAGGCAAACAGCTCACTTGAGAGCTATGATGGCATCGGACCTCCGTTCAACTGTGTTTTCAAGGTAAGGCTAGAGGGCACCTCTGAAATACGTGAAAGGGCAGAGTGGAGAACCCGGCACCCTAGCTGGAGGGCGAGCAGTAGAACCATGGCAGGGCCTCAGCTCAGCCTCGGCTCTGCCGCCAGCTCACTGTGCAGCTTCTAGAAATTTACTTTCCTTCTCTGGGTTTCACGTTCGTCTGAAAAACACCCAGGCTGGACTGGGGGCAGTTATTCATTCCTCGCATGTATCAAAATGTCAGGTAGTGGTGGCACAGGCCTTTAATCCCAGCAGTCACACTCAGGAGGCAGAGAGAGGTGGATCTCTGAGTTTGATGCCAGCCTGGTCTACAGATGGAGTTCCAGGGCAGCCAGGACAACAGAGCAAGTTTTCAGGACAGAGAAACCCTGTTTTGAAAAAACAAAATCAAAACAACAACAAAACAAGAGAACAGTGGTGTAAACACATCAAGGTTTCCTCTCCTCCCAGAGTTGTGGGCTTTACAGAGCCATTCAGGAATCTCACTACATCCCAGACATGAATCTCAGCTTCATCTCTTAGCTCAAGATGGCTGCAGCTCCACCCACCCTTTCAGCCCAGGCCACAAGAAAGCAGAGAGAAAGCAGCTCGTCCCTTCCTGCTAAGGGCATCCCAGCATCCCATATCTGCAGCTACCTCTCTAACATGGTGTTCTGCTGGGGAGGAAGCTGGGAGGGGTGGCTTTGATCTTGCTTCTGTCACTTAAGGAAGGAGAATGTAGACGACACACACTCATTTCGGCATTCTGCCCTGATTAGTGACCACAACACCTTCACTCCTAGTCTCCAGCAAGCACCCCCTGACAAGAGGACTCTGTAGTCATAGAAGTCATTGATCTCCAGGCTCATTACCCATTGATCATACTCCAGGGTCTCAGAGCCCATCTTTCGGTACTGTCTTGCTTCCAAGCACCCAGGGCCTGCTGAGGCCTGTCCTCAGAGCTGACTGGCTCCTGCAGGCTCCGCTGTCCCTATTCCTCGACTGCTACACTGTTCACTCCTCCTGCTGCAGGTGCAGAACCTGGGCTTTTTCCCCATCCACGGGGTGATGATGAAGATCACTGTGCCCATCGCCACCAGGGGTGGCAACCGCCTGCTGATGTTGAGGGACTTCTTCACCGACCAGGTAGCTGTGTTCCCACATTCTGGGTGCTGACCCGTCTGGGTGGAGGAAGAAAGGGGGAGCTGCGAGTGAGACTCAGAATTGTGCATATGTGTGTGCCTCCCATGCAGGGCAACACATCCTGTAACATCTGGGGGAACAGCACAGAGTACAGGAGTACCCCAACTGAGGAAGATCTGAGCCATGCCCCACAGAGGGTGAGTGTCTCTAAGCCAAGAGCCAAGGGATGTGGTTAGAGTGCCTCCCCATTCCAGGGGCCTCTCTCTTGGCCAAGTGTCTATCAATAAGAGTTGATTAAGGAGTGGCCATCAGTGAGATGGTCCATGGTGTAAAGGACTGTGCCACCAAGATGGCCACTTGAGTTCCATCCCTGGTTCTCTCTCTCTCTCTCTCTCTCTCTCTCTCTCTCTCAGGGGGAGTGGGGGTGTGCATGTGTGTCTATCTCTGTCTCTGTCTCTGTCTCTTTCTCTGTCTTGGTTTGTCTCTCTCACACATACAAACATTTTTAAAATGTAACTTAAAAATAGCTTATTGATCTGGAGTTGGAAAGAGGGGTTAACAGGAGTCTTAAGAGGGCAAGAGAGGAGCCGGGCGGTGGTGGCTCACACCTTTAATCCCAGCACTTGGGAGGCAGAGGTAGGCGGATTTCTGAGTTCGAGGCCAGCCTGGTCTACAAAGTAAGTTCCAGGACAGCCAGGGCTATACAGAGAAACCCTGTCTTGGAAAAAAAAAAAAAAAAAAAAAAAAAAAAAAAAAAAAAAAAAAAAGAGGGCAAGAAGAGAGGAGGCTGGAGAGATGGCTCGGTGATTAAGAGCTCCGACTGCTCTTCCAGAGGTCCTGAGTTCAATTCCCAGCAACCACATGGTGACTCACAACCATCTGTAATGGGATCTGATGCCCTCTTCTGGTGTGTCTGAAGACAGCTATAATTGTACTCGTGTACATAAAATAAATAAATAAATCTTTAAAAAAAAAAACTAAAAAGAGGGCAGGAGAGGGTAATGAATATGACCCAAATATAATATACACATGCATGTACAGGTCACAATGAGACCCAATGTAATGTATAGATAATATATGCTTAGTGAAAAACATTTTTTGAGACAGGGTCTCACTGGATAGCTCAAGCTGTCCTGGAACTCACTCTATAGACCAGGCTGGCCTCGAACTCACAGAGATCTGCCTGCCTCTGCCTTCAGAGTGCTGGTATTAAAAAGTGTGCACCACCACTGCCCAGTATAAAAAAAAACACTTAAAAAATAATTTATTAAGCGAAATGTGATACATGGAGTCCTGGGTCCGATCCCTAACACCACATAAACAGTATGTACTGGGTAGGCTCAGCCAGGAGGATCAGCTGGACAAAACAGGCATAGCCTGTGCATGGGGGAGGGGGAGGGAGAGAAAAAGAAACGTTTTGAATTCCTACGTGTGCCCAGCAGCTTTGTTCAGTGAGTCAGCTCTCATTTCTCCAAACAAACATGAAGCACTTAAAATTTTTTCACATGCATTCTTGTGTGTGTGTGTGTGTGTGTGTGTGTGTGTGTGTGTGCAGGTGCTATGGCAGCCATGTGGAGGTCAGAGGTCAACTTGCAGGAGTTACTTCTTCCATCATCTGAGTTCTCAGGGTTCAAACTCAGGTCATCAGACTTGGTGGCATCCGGGTTACAAGTACCTTTGCCCACTGAGCAATCCTGGCAGCCCCACACAGTATTTTGAAACCTGCTGCACTTCACCCATGATTTGGGTAGAGTTGGGAGGGCACAAGACTACCTCAAAAATAATTTTACCTTAATAAAGTTCAGATGCTCCAAGATGAAGATTTATGCACTTTTCCATCTGTCTCTGCCACTTTTTCCAAACACTCCAAAACAAGTTGTTTTTCCTGACATGTTACCCTGGCTCTGGCCACCAGGGCAGTAGAAACAGAATTGATGGCAGGTGTGTGTGTGTGTGTGAGAGAGAGAGGTTGGAATTGTCTTGATCCTGAATATGACACTTGCTCTGGGTATGTGCATGTGTGTACACATGATTGATTGATTGATTGATTGGGACACTCTCCGGAAGTTTGATTGCCTGCAATACTTTTCTCTATCTATTGTGACTTACTGCACTGTCATTTAGTTATCGTTTAGCTTGTTTATATGGTGATTTCCAAGTCCTCAGTGTTGAGTGGAGGTTCTGATCCTGGGACACTGGTCGTTATACACAACTTCAAATCTGGCCTCCTTGCTTTGTATTCTCGGTGTCCCTCGTGTCCCCACATACCTCTATCCTTGTCCCAGCCATCTGCTTCCCAGATGGTCCAGCCTCGGGTCGGCTTCCCTTTCCCAGTTGGTCCAGCCTCAGGCCTGTCTGATGGCCCAAGCTCACATTCTAGGCCACTGGCCTCCAGCCCCCGCCCATCCCGACAACTCTCTTCCAGAATCACAGCAACTCCGACGTGGTCTCCATCATCTGCAACCTGAGGCTGGCCCCCAGCCAGGAGACCAGCTTCTACCTGGTGGGAAACCTGTGGCTGACATCTCTGAAAGCAGTAAGTTAGACCCTCAGCAGGACTGGAAGGAAGGGAGGAGGTGGCTGTGGGGGGAGTCTCCAACCTGGGGCTGCCTGAGAGGGAACAGAGGCTCCCAGAGCCGGCTCTGAAGAAGGCCCTGGTCTTACAGCTCAAGTACAGGTCTCTGAAGATCACAGTCAACGCCGCCTTGCAGAGGCAGTTCCACAGCCCCTTCATCTTCCGAGAGGAAGACCCTAGCCGCCAGGTGAGCTCCAGGGAGTCCAAAACCGGGAGGGGGGGAATGGGGGGGGACGACAGGTGTAGCATTCAGGAAATGCTAGGATGTAATCCTAGCATTCAGGAAATGAAGACAAATCCTTGGTCTTTTTCACTAGCTAGCCTAGCTCCAGGTCAGTGAAAGACTATCAAAAGAAAAAAAAAAAAAGCACTCGTGCAAACACACACACATACATATACACACCACACACACACACACACACGCAGAGCAGACTGGCAAGAGACCAGACTCAAGCATTGGCGTGGTACCTCAGCGTGCTAGGCTCTGTGCTGTGGGAAAAAATAAAGAGACGCCTGTGTGTCTCACAGAGTTTCACACAGAGGATACTGAGACCACACACCCACACCCATGAACCTAAAGGGTGGCTCCCTGATTGGCTGCCCCACAGTGAAGTTGTCTTGGGCTTGCTGGTGGAGCCTGAACTTGCATCCCTCCCTTGCCTAGAGACTCAGCTCTAAAGGAGTGCAAGCAGCAATGGGTGTGGTAAGGGTGAGGGCAGGATTTAGAGGGCTCCGTGCTGGGCTCTTTTTTAACTAGACAAAACCACATAGGCCAGCATTACCTTGACTTCCAGACAGAGAAAAAGAGGTGAGGCTTTGAGAGATAGCTACTGTCCTAAACAAGTCGGGTCTTAGAGAACAATTAGGGCTTGTGTAAACGGGGCAGCTGGGAGTAGGGCTTTGCTGCCCCCTACTGTTCATATCTCAGAAGTGCTGGTTGAGCTGTAGGCTCTGGCCACTCACCTATACACCTCAGGAGATGCTGGGTTAAACAAACAGGCATAAAGGAGAAGAGGGGAAAAAGGCAGGCTTGGCAAAGGGACACCATCAGGCTGTTTCGGTAATTGCACCCTTCCAGGCATAGAACATCACGGGTCAAGGCCCAGAAGCAGTTCTCAGGGATTCTCCTAAGAACTGTGGTAACTGAGGGTTAGCCCCACATCCTGGTGGTCTGTCCCACCCTGGGGCCCCAGCCTAAGCCTTGAATCTCCTGACACCTCTGCCCCTCTGAGGGAAAGGGCACCAGCTACCTCCTTTCAACCATGTGTTTCTTCATTCTGCATGGGATGGGGGTCCATCCCTTTCCCCAGCCCCCAGCCTGGGCGGCAGATTCATAAGCAGTTGAACACAGTAGTAACCAAGCATGGGAGAAGTCAGGAAGTGCGGCCATGCTGAGGGAAGCAGATGGACAGAGTGGCCAGGGAGCCGTTTCTGGAGATGGCCCTGGGTAGTAATTCTTCAAAGATGTGTCAAGTGTCAGGAAGCCCCTCCCCCGTTAACCATCCCTCCCCCCCCCCCATGAGTATCTCTGTTTTGTTTAGTTTTCTAGTTTTTGAGACAGGGTTTCTGTATAGCCTTGGCTGTCCCAGAACTCACTCTGTAGACCAGGATGGTCTCAAACTCAGGGATCCTCCTGCCTCTGTCTCCCCAGTGCTGGGAATAAAGGCATGCGCCACCACCACCACCTGGTTATCTCTTAGGTGAACTTTCTTCCTAGCCCAAGATGCCCTCAAAAAAAAAAAAATCCTATTGTACTGAGCGTGTCACTTGTAGTAGGTTATATAGTGCCCAGCATGGCTAGGTCAGTGGGCAAGGAAGGCAGCACAAAGGCCCACCCAGCCTTTGGGGATGAAGCAGAAACCATGGAAGGGTTGAGCCCTGTGCACACGCAAGCAGACCCACCGCACACCTCGAAGGCTTAACCCCTGCCTCTGTCTCAGAGGGAAAGCTGAGACTGTGTGAGGTGAGGCCTGAGTAGTGACCTGCCCAGAGTTGCCTAGGGAGTAATGTGAATGGTCCACCACCCAGCTAGCTGCTGTGGCTGTTTCTGCCTCACTCCATGCTCTGGAGACAGAGCAGGGGGCCAAGCTGAGAAGCCCCACTCAACTCAGGCCACCCCTGGCAGTGTTCTGTTTTGTTTTCTGGCTTCTTTCCCAGAAAGAAATCCGCACTCAAGAGTGAAATTCAGATGGAGTGAACACAGTTTGCTCAGTTGAGTTCCACACAGGGAGGTTGGGGAGCACGTGTAGGTATCTGGGGGAGTCGGTCACTCAAGGGCAGAGAGAACAGCCCCGTGGTAGCACGGAAAGCGGGAGCAGAGTGAGGGGCAGCGGATGCGGTCAGCAAGGCGAGAAGGACCACTGCCCTCCAAATGCCATGAGAAGATGTGATGTTCTGAGCAGGGACCGCCGCTCTGTCATCCGAGGGAAAGTGTTCCTCATACTGCAAGCTGAGGACAGGCGGTGGGGGTGAGACTGAGGTAGGGAGGCTGATGCAGACTCCAGCAAAAGATGACAGGACCAGAGCCAGGAGGCAGGAGGGCTGGCCACGTTCTAGGGGTTTCTGGAGTAGAATGAGATGGTTTGCTGATGGGCGCCATTGGATGTAAAAGGATGGCAAGCTGGCATAAAGAGTGTCACCACGGGCTGCTAAGGAAGCCGTGGTGGAAACAGGTCTGGAGGTGAGGGGGTCACAGTCAGGTGAACAGCTGGATGATCCAGAACCTGGAGTGCAGAGGAAGACAGAAGTGAGAGCGAGGTCGAGAGCATAGTGAAGGCCACCTGGTGGGGCACGTTCACGGGGTCACGAGTGGGTCCCACAGCACCGAGGTCATCCTTCATTTGGAAAGAAAAAAGTCTGAAGAGGAACAGAAATAACCCAGGCTGAACTATGGTTTTTTGTTTGTTTGTTTGTTTTTTGTTTTTTTGTTGTTTGTTTGTTTTGTTTTGTTTTGTTGTTGTTTTTTGTTTTTTGTTTTTTTTGGTTTTTCAAGACAGGGTTTCTCTGTAGCCCTGGCTGTCCTGGACCTCACTTTGTAGACCAGGCTGGCCTCGAACTCAGAAATCTGCCTGCCTCTGCCTCTCAAGTGTTGGGATTAAAGGCGTGTGCCACCACGCCCAGCTATTTATTTTCTTTTTAAAAAACATTTATTTTATTGTTTAAAAATGTGTGTGTGTGTACACACATGTGGGAAGGTGCTTGCAGAAGTTAGAAGAGGGTATCAGATGCCCTGGAGCTGGAGATACAAGTGCCTATGACCTGCCCAAAGCGGGTCCTAGGCAGTACGCACACCATCTCTCCAGCCTCCTGTCTCCTTTTCTTTCTCTCTCTCCTCTCTCCTCACCCCTCTATCCTCTACCCTCTCCTCTTTCTCTCTCTCATCTCTCTCTCATCTCTCTCTCATCTCTCTCTCATCTCTCTCTCTCTCTCTCTCTCTCTCTCATCTCTCTCTCTCTCCCTTTCTTTCTGAATCAGGTTTTTTTGTAGTCCTAGCTGTCTTGGAATTCACTATATTTTGTTTTGTTTTTGTTTTGTTTTTGAGTCAGTTTCTTTGTAGTCCTGGCTATCCTGGAATTCACTATGTAAACACCACACTGGCCTAGAGCCCACAGATGTACCTGCCTCTACTCCCAAGTGCTGGGGTTAAAGTCATGTACCACTGTGCCCATTTTTTTTCTTCACCTAAGTTTAAAAGCAAGTCGAGGGCTTGGTGTACAGCTCTGGTGGGGGAACGCTTGTCTGGCATACACAAACCCTTGAGTTCAACCCCAGAACCATAGAAATCAAGAGTGTAGATGTCACCCTCTTGTGAAGTGGAGACAGAAGGGTCGGGAATTCGAGGGCTAGGGCTAGGTAGGGCTAGGAAAATGCCTCAGGTGTTTGCCTCACAAGCATGAAGGCTGGGTTCAGTTCCTATAGAGAGCAGCTGCTCATGGTGGTGCACACAGGTAAACCCACAGCTGGGCTTCAGAGATGGGAGACTCCTGGCACTTGCTAGCCTGGGGCTTGCTAGCCAGGCAGTCTAACCACATCAGCCAGCTCCAGGATCAGTGAGAGGCCCGGTCTCAAACACTGTTCTGGTGGAGAGTGACTGAGGAAGACATGTGATGTCAACCTCTGCCCACTACATGCACACACACGTGTGAGCACTTACACCCTGCAATAAAAACTAATGTTTAGGGAGCTGGAGAGATGGCTCAGCGGTTAAGAGCACTGACTGCTCTTCCAAAGGTTCTGAGCTCAATTCCCAGCAACCACATGGTGGCTCACAACCTTCTGCAGTGGGACTTGATGCTCTCTTCTGGTGTGTCTGAAGACAGTGTAAACATTCATAAATATATCTTTAAAAAACAAACAAACTAATGTTTAAAAAACAGTTCAACAGCCGGGCGTGGTGGCGCACGCCTTTCATCCCAGCACTCGGGAGACAGAGGCAGGCGGATTTCTGAGTTCGAGGCCAGCCTGGTCTACAGAGTGAGTTCCAGGACAGCCAGGGCTACATAGAGAAACCTTGTCTTGAAAAACCAAAAAAAAAAAAAAACAACCAACCAACCAAAAATACCAGTTCAACAATAACATGTAAAGAAAGGGAGTTCGTTACATCAAAAGAGAGCAAGGTGGGGTCAGAGAAGGGAGTAGAGGAAGGAGGGGGCAATGCAATTTTAATCTTAAAAATTAAATAAGTAAATATATTTATATTTTAAAAGGTAGTTCATGGTCATCATCGGCTACATAGCAAGTATAAGGTCAGTTGACCCTAACCCCCACTCCCATAAAAAGGAAAGGAAGGAAAATTACAATTGCAACGGCTTCCCAGGGCTCCTGGGCACAACCCTAAGTTCCCCAAGTGACCCTGGGGCTCAGAAACCACACCTGCACAGACCAACACGAGGACATTGGTAGAAATAAGGACCAGCCAGGAGGGCTGTCAAAGAGTGGCAGTCATGGAGAATCAGGGGGAGCAGACAGCTAATGCCGAAGAGAGCACGGCTCATGGAGCCCATTACCCTCCTCCCGTTCACGCAGTTAGAGGTCAGCTGGGCAGAACTAGCTGTTGTGAGACCTGTCCCTCCTCACATCTCCCAAAGGGACAGGTGCAGCTCTACACTGCAGATGTGCCACCCTCTGCCCTGGGCAGTTGTGACAATATTGCCCTGGCCCCCTCTACTTGCAGGTCACATTTGAGATCTCCAAGCAAGAAGACTGGCAGGTCCCCATCTGGATCATCGTGGGCAGCACTCTGGGGGGCCTCTTGCTGCTGGCCCTGCTGGTCCTGGCACTGTGGAAGGTGAGGCTCCCGTAGGTAGGGACAGGAACAGTATCCCTGTCTGACCTCAAAGTTCTAGGCCTGTGCTTATGTTCCATTCTCCTGTCCCTGAGATCTGGCACTGCAGACTCCTTCAAGTGCTTGCCTGTTGCCATGACACCAAATGCCTTCCACAGCAGGCAAGACTAGTCATGCCTGCAAAGGCCAAACTATGGTTCCAAGCCTGTAGGGTTCCTCCTACCAGATTTTTTTTTTTTTAAAAAAAAGGTCTAAGCAATAAAACTGCACAAAATCTCCTTCAGCTCTGACCCTCTGTTTAAGAACTCGGGGCTCAATCTCCACCTGCTACAGATAAAGTGAGGGAGGCCCAAATTGGGATATTAACTAGGGCTGGGTGATCCAGCTTGACTTCTTGTCCCCTGGCCCAGGACTTCAGTTCACATACTGAATAAGGGAGTAAAGGTACTGAGGGTGAGCTGGGGGTATTTAGGGAAGCCCTCTTAGGGAGAAAATCTGAGGGGCTAACAGAGGAACAACAGATGACACCAATGTCGCCCAGCCTGTCCACCCCTCACATATTCCACTTTGCCTCCCCACAGCTCGGTTTTTTTAAAAGTGCCAAGCGCAAGAGGGAACCTGGCCTAGGCCCCATCCCCAAAGAGCTCAAGTGAGGATCCAGAGGAAGCTTCAAGTTGTTGGGGGCCCGACACCAGTCCGGGGGTGTGCAGGCCCGGGCTATGGCCTCAGAGCTGGAGCAAAGAGGACACCCATGGACTTTACATTGAGTTCATCTCTGGAGCAATGGCAACTGATCGCTGTGGGATGGACCTCCAGCCCGTGTTCGGAGTGACTTCTCTACTAGAGGCCAAGACCTCCAGTACAGATCCCTAAGGACTAAAAGGGACCCTCCAAGACCCACCGGTGGCCTTCCCCCAAGGCTCTGTGGAGGGAATCTGCTGCCCCAAACACTAAGGTGCTAGGGTTTTGTTGTCTTGCCCACCTCTGAAGAAACTCAAGGGGAAGCTAGCAAATACGAGCCCACTGTGCACGCCCTATCTGGACCTATAGCTTCAGGACTCCATGGCCCGGGAGCATAACCTCCGCCGCACCCCTTACCCTTGCTCTTGGTTCCCAAACCACAGCCATCCCTTCTCCACAGATAGACCCCAAAGATCTCTATGAGTGACCCAGAGTTGTGTGGCTTGATATGCCAGCTGCAGGCCAGTGATGGAAACACATCCAGGGACTGTGCCAAATGAACTGGAGGGAATCAGGATGCTGGGTACCTTCCAAACATCAGAAAGCAGCAGGGCTCTCCAGCAGTAACCACCACCCACTCAATCCTGCTCTCCAGCCTCCCCCGCAGCTCCTCTCAGCCGCTTTGGTTGCTAGGCAACTCGTGCTAGGGAGCCTGAGGAGGATGATAAAAATCCGTGGCTCTCCGTACCCTCTTGTCTGACAACTGCAGCTTGTCCCTGGTAGATGCACTGTGATAGGGAGCCTCTGTTTCTTACATCAGCACCTACACACACACACACACACACACACACACACACACACACACACACACACACGCACGCACCTCCCAACCATCAGCGTGTGGGAGAAGGGCTCCTGTAGGGGGCGCTGTGGGGGGCCTTCTAGGCATGCACTGAACAAAGCCCATGCAAGGCCCCTGGGAACCTTAAACCTCAGAGGCAGATAGGCATCTCGCCGGCCAGCTCTGGGATAAGCCCCAAGGACAAGGGGCATGCCGGATGCCCAGCAGAGTAATTTATGCCTTAACCTTTTGTTGAGATGGAAATGGACACATCAGTGTCCCCTGTCATCTGTTTCATCTGAACAATGTCATCTGTTCCCCTATGCGGTACGACCTTTACTGTCAGAAATATATTTAAGAAAATGTTCTAAACGGTATTTAAAAACAACCAACAACAGACATTCCACTCTGTGACAGAGCAAGGCTGCATTCTGTTTTAAAGAAGAAAGGGAGGAGGGTGTCTGCTCGGATCTAAATGTCGCGGGGACAGTCTTGTCCATTATACAGCCAGTCCTCTCCCAAGGTCTACCTGGCCTCTCTTGCGGTGACATCTCTGCATCTAGGTAGTGGGCACTGCTCACCCCACCATTGCCACCCACCCCATCTTTGGCCAGGGGCTGCCCCCACTCAGGTTCCCCGACCCTCCAGGCTGGGCCTTCAGTGCTGACCCACACACTGACTTAGGCCATTCTCGAAACAAAGCATCTCCATTCTATGCTCCTACTGGTAATTCACTTTTTCACAGCCTAACAAATAATTTAGAAAGTATTTGGGTTTTTTTTTTTTTTAACTTGTCTGTGTGTGTGTGTGTGTGTGTGTGTGTGTGTGTGTGTGTGTGTGTGTGAGCATGCATGTAGGCATGTGCACGTAGGTGCACAAGGTGGCCAGAAGAGGGCAGTGCAATCATTTTCCACAGCAAAATCAAGACTCAAACCAGGAATTTCATCTCCCCAGCTTCAGAAGGGCTAAATTGAAGGTCAAAGGTAAACCAAGTGAAGCTAAGCCCTGAGCTCAGAAGCCCACTTCCCTCTAACAGAAAATCAGTGGTCACCCTATGTGGTCACTGGTGAAGAGAACAAACAAACCACACTCAAAAGACTTGACTCAACAAGTCTTGTCTCCAACACTGTCAACTCTCACAGGAGCACTGCTTCAAAAAGCCTGATGTCCACGGGTTGGCATATTTTTGGAACCTGACACTTGTGCTTCTGATGCTAAACTGCACTAGGTATAACCTCTGGACTCCTTTCCTGCCATGTCCTCTGCCCACAATGAATAGTGAAATTTCTAGTACAATGGCATGGTAGCACACACCTGAATTCTCGAACTGTGAGGTGAAGGCAGGAGACCAAGCTCACCCTCCCTGACATAGCAATTCAAGGAGGACCACAGACTGAAGGAAGGTGAGTTTAGAACCAGCCTGGGCTACATAAAACCCTGTCTCAAAAATGAAACCCTGAAGCCAGGCATAGTGGCATACACCTTTGATTCCAGTACTCCAGAGGCAGAGGAAAGTGGATCTCTCTGAGTTCAAGGCCAGCCTGGTCTATATAGTGAGTTCCAAGACAGCCAGAACTATGTAACGAGACCCTGTCTCAAAAGAAAAAACAACACCAGACACTATTGCATATGCCAGCAAGATTTTGCTGAAAGGACCCTGATATAGCTGTCTTGTGACTATGCAAGTGTCTTGAGGCTATGCAAGTGCCTGACAAATACAGAAGTGGATGCTCACAGTCATCTATAGGATGGAACACAGGGCCCCCAATGGAGGAGCTAGAGAAAGTACCCAAGGAGCTGAAGGGTCCCTATAGGTGGAACAACAATATAAACTAACCAGTACCCCCAGAGCTCATGTCTCTAGCTGCATATGTAGCAGAAGATGGCCTCGTCGGCCATCTTTGGGAAGAGAGGCCCCTAGGTCTTGCAAACTTTATATGCCCCAGTACGGGGGAACACCAGGGCCAAGAAGTGGGAGTGGGTGGGTAGGGGAGCAGGGCAGGGGGAAGGTATAGGGAACTTTCGGGATAGCATTTTAAATGTAAATAAAGAAAATATCTAATAAAAAAACAACAATGAAAAAGGAAACACTGTGGCTCACAGGTGGGAGTTAATAACTATGTTCTAGCTGCTAATTCATTATTATAGTTATGTGCAGTCGGGGTGGCACACACCTGTACTCCCAGCACTTAGGAGGCTGAGGCCTCAGGTTCAAGGCTAGCCTGAGCAACACACTGACACCATCTCAAAAACAAAAAACATTTTGAAATATTGGTCATATAGCCCAGAGGTACATATATATATATGTGTGTGTTTGTGTGTGTGTGTGTGTGTGTGTGTGTATACAGGAAATAATAAAACCTAAAAATAATTCTTTGAAGGAAGCACATGTCCAACCTGAACAACACTCATAATAACATGTGTTGAGTCCCTGTGATCACTGGATATGTAAATAAGTCTGCAGTAAAATCAAGTATAGATGGCTTCTATACCCAGTTAATCAGCAGTGTTGGGGTGGGGGCGGGAAGGGGATTGATCCTGTTTCATAGCTGTCAGGATTTCTGAGGTCTCAGCTTGCTGCCTAGTAGAGAAAACAGCTACAAGTAGCTGAGAAGCAGTGGGGCAAGACATGCCAGTGTGGGCTTGATGTGTGCCCTGAGAACACCCCCTGTCATGATGGGGAAAGCCTCAGAAGATTCAGAAGTCAGCCCTGTCAGCCCTGGGTAGACTTAGGAGAAACGTTGGTAATGTTCTGGGGAGTGGGTATCTTATGGCATACCTCAGTTGCAGTGTACTGTGAGCTGAAAGGAGGAAGCCAGTCAGGAACGCTTCTTCCTGGCACTAGACGGTAAGGCCTGTTGGCTCAGAGGGCAACGTGTGTCTCATGCCTCACAGGGCAGGTTGTCTGGGCTGAGCTTCAAGTATGGTCCCAGCGTGGCCTCGGTAAGGATGCTGACTCCTAAGTGCCATCCTGGGCCTCACTGGTCCAGGCTTCTGCGAGGAAATTCTAAGCTCTCACAACTAGCCCGGTAAAGCCACCAGCGTTTGTTCCGACTGTTGGTCTGTTTCCTATACAGCCTGGCCTTGTGACCCTTCAGCCTTGTTCAAGCTTAACCTGGGGACACCATAGTCTATAAAAGCCCCGGGAGCTGTCCTTCTGGTGCACACAGTGGCTGTTACTTGTGCTAAGAAAGGTGGTTGTTCTTGGGAGGGACACATGCAGAGAAGCAGCAGAGCGGGGCCACACGTGAGCATTGCTGAGATGGTAGAGCCCTCTCCCTCACCCGAGCTCCTCAGACAGACTGCTGCCTCCACTGTCACTGCCACTGGTTAGTCACGAATAAGTAAGACACTGGGATTGAGTCAGTCCCTCTGGCTTCAAGGCCCAAGATGCCAGTGTGTGACAGGAATGGTTGGCTTCATCATGCCTCTTTCCTGGCATGATGAGTCACTGCCAATTTCAACCAGACAAGATAGCCAAGTCTCTCTCCCTCACAAGGTACATCTGTAGTTAGTGGGTTCCTCCTCACGGATGTAGGAGAAAATCTCATCTGCTCTGATGTTTGAGCACACAGTTAAACAGACACACTGGAGGGTCCAACTCTCCCCGGGTGAGATGATACGACCTGGCCTTTGTGTCACATTGTGGTCCTCTAGAGCAAGTACTGCAGTTGACCCTAGTTCTGTCATGTCAGTACACAGATGTTACCTGAAACAAAGAAAAACATTCTCTCGCGTCTCAAAGCTACTTCGAGTCTTCAGCCCCATGACACAGCACAACAGATAAGAGAGGGCTCTCAGCAAGCATCGAGAGGCATCCTTGGTCTCAGAGGAGTATAGCACCATGGGCAGGAGACACAGAGCCCACTTCCAACCCTGACAGTCTTTGTGACCAGGGATGATGTTACTTCTGGGGTTAAATCCTCAATTATAAAATGAAAGGTTTCTGGGGCTAGCTAGAGAAATGGCTCAGCACTTAAGCACACTTACTGCTCTTCCAAAGGACCCAGTTCTCAGCACCCACACAGCAACTCACAACTACCTGGAACACCCTCACACAGATATACATGCTGGCAAAACACAATACACATAAATTATTTTTTACAAAACGAGAGGGGTGTACTAAGAGATCTTTTCAGATCTATAGGCTAGGATGGCCACCCCAAATCTAAGTTTGAGCCTCTAATATAAACACTTGGAAGTGTGTATATAAAATTATAATAAGTGGGGGGCTGGAGAGATGGTTCAGTGATTAAGAGCTCTGACTGCTCTTCCAGAGGTCCTGAGTTCAATTCCCAGCAACCACATGGTGGCTCTCAACCATCTGTAATGGGATCTGATGTCCTCTTCTGGTGTGTCTGAAGACAGTGACAGTGTGCTCATATACATAAAATAAATAAGTCATATATATACATATATATACATACATATATATATACATACATATATATATATATATATATGTATATATATACACACACACACACATATATATAATACCTGAGAAACAGAGGGGAGAGGAGGAGAGGAAGAGGAAAAAGAGGAGGAGGAGACTGGAAGAAGAATTAGAAACTGTACCACTGGGGATGTGGCTGTCAAGTGCTTGCCTAGCATGCACCAAGACTTGGATTTGATTCCTAGCACCACAAGGACTGACCAGATGTGGTGGCACATGCCTATCATCCAGCACTCAGCGGGTGGAGTAACAGCTCAAGGTGATCCTCAGTCACACTGAATTTGAGGAACCCAGGCTTCCTGAGACTGCTATAGAGCTGTGGAGGAGAAGCTTAGAACTACACACCTGTCTGTCTAAATGAATCCACTGACTGGGTGCTACACACAATGATTCCTTTTTAAGATGTCTAAAGTCATCTTAAAAACATTAAGTGTTTTTTGTCATGTACCACGTACATGCCTGCTGCCCTCAGAAGCCAGGCTTTGGGTCACATGAAGACGAAGGTAATAAGGGTTATGAGCCACCACTGAGGGAGCTAGGAACCAAACCCAGGTGCTCTGCAGAAGCAACAAGTGCTCTAAAATGAGCCTTCTTTCTCACAAGCCTCAACAAAACTATCTGTTGGGGAGGTCATTGAGATGGCTCAGCAGGGAAAAAAAAAAAAAGGTGCCAGCCAACAAGCCTGACCAACTTGAGTTGGATCCCTGGAGCTTTCCCAGATTAAAGAAAACCACCTCCTCTTGCAAGCCATCCTAATTCCACACACAAGTAAATAAATGTGAAAAGGCATATATATATATATATATATATATATATATATGTATATGGTGTATATGTATGTATGTATATGTATATATATATAATTTTATTTTTTTGGTTTTTTAAGACAGGCTCTCTGTGTAACCCTGGCTGGCTGTCCTGGAACTCACTCTGTAAACCAGGCTGGCCTTGAACTCAGAAATCCATCTGCCTCTGACTCCTACGTGCTGGAATTAAAGGTGTGCACCACCACTGCCTGGCTCAGGCTTTAATATTTTTTCTTTTTTTTTTTAGATTTATTTATTATTGTATGTAAGTACACTGTAGCTGTCTTCAGACACACCAGAACAGGGCATTAGATCTCATTACAGATGGTTGTGAGCCACCATGTGGTTGCTGGGACTTGAAATCAGGACCTTCGGAAGAGCAGTCAATGCTCTTAACCGCTGAGCCATCTCTCCAGCCCCCAGGCTTTAATATTTTAACATACAAATGACACCAGTGTTCACATGGAGAAACAGGCATACAACAATGGAAAGGTCACTTATCCCTCACATTAACAAGGTGAAGACTACCTAAAAGCACTTGACATTTATCTGCCAGGCATTTTTGACTGTCTCATTGGATCATCCCAGTGCAAGTTAGATAATATTATTGTATTATTGTCCCAAGTTACAAGACCTAAGGCTCGTGCAGAAGTACCTCCCATACAGCCACAGCAGGAATCGGTCAGTCCTCAGAGCTGCTTGTGCTTCCAGATCAGCACAGGGGAAAAGGAACTTAGACCCAACTGCCTTGCAGTAATTTACATTTTAATTCAAACCTATGGAGAATATTTCTTTGGTTAGCTGTTATTCCTGGTAGGTCAAATTTTAAACCAGGGAGCTGGAGAAATGGGTCAGGAGTCAGGAGTGGTCTTGCAGAAGACCTGGGCTTGGTTCCCAGCGCCCACACTAGAGGGCTCACAACTCCAGGCCCAGAGGATTCAACACCCTCTTCTGGCCTTCCTGGGCACCTCTATGAACACAGTACATACAATTCACACAGGCACACACCCATACATATAAAAATGTAAAGTCAGTCTCTTTTTAAAACTTAAACCAAGGACTGGTGGGCGGAATGTCCACCGCTGGTGACGGTGAGGGCGGTAGTGTGGGGCAAGAAGACTCTGTGGCTGCCGGCCTGTTCAGATTCAGCGCGGGGCCCACGCTTGAGGACATCTGACACCTCCATGCAGTTTGCTGCTGAGCGGGACTGGGAGCAGTTCCACTGGCCGCGGAACCTGCTGCCTGCTAGCCTTGGTGGGAGAAGTGGGCCAGCTGGCAGAAACTCTTCCAGTGGAAGTCTGATGCAGAGCCTGGTCCTCAAGCATGGCTGCCAAAGAGAGAGCAGCCCTTCAGGGGGAGCTTAATGACGTCCTCATCTACCTGGTAGCATTAGCAGCCCACTGTCATGTGGATTACCTCAAGCAGTAATCTCCAAAAAGGACACCAACCGCTAACGTTGCCCAGTCCATCTGTCCTGAGGTTCTGCCTGCAAGTACACTGACTTGCCCCGTGGGACCATCTCTGAAAACCAGGCTATGGGGCTGGAGACCCTGCCTCTGAGTTGAGAAACCAGGCTTCCACATAGAAATGTGGTGCTAGTCTGGTCTTATTAAATCTGGGCCCAAGTGTTTTCTCACTCAATAAAATGACTTAAGGCAAAAACAAAAACAAAAAAAACCTTACACTAAGGCAGATGGGTTTCAAAGGAGAAAGGAGGAAAGAAAAGTCATAAAAGCTTGTGAATTTCAAACAGAAAAAAACACACATTAAAAAGACATCTGGGGGCTGGTGAGATGGCTCAGTGGGTAAGAGCACCCAACTGCTCTTCTGAAGGTCCAGAGTTCAAATCCCAGCAACCACATGGTGGCTCACAACCATCTGTAATGCGATTTGACTCCCTCATCTGGTGTGTCTGAAGACAGCTACAGTGTACTTTACATATAATAAATAAATAAATAAATAAGTAAATCTTTTAAAAAAAAAAAAAGACATCTGATCTTGAAATGAAGACAGCCTGACAGAGAGGGTATGAAGCCCAGAATCCACTAAAAAAAAAAAAAAAAAAAAAAAAAAAAAAAAAAATTATGGCAAATCTGACAACATAAAAATGTAAAATCCTGGACCAGTAATATGGCTCTGTGGGTAAGGACACTTGCCCCCAAGCTGATAACCTGACCTCAGTCTTCATATGGCAGAGATTAACTGACTTCTGAAAGTTGACCTCTGACCTACCCCCACCCACCCTCCAACACATACAGAACACTCAAAATAAATGTACTTCTTAAATGTAAAGTTCTGATACAACTTTCTCAAAACATTCCTTTTAAACTTCCACATAATTTCTATTGAAGTAATAGTAGCCATAGCCCAATCACGAAGGACACACAGAGTTAAAGGAGCACACCTAAAAACCAAACGAAACCATTCTTCACTAACCACCCTGGCAAAAACTAAATGAGTTAATAGCTGGGGACAGAGGACTGGGGAGGACAGAGGGACTTGAACAGTCTGCCAGGACTGTAAACACACTTAAAGCAGAATTAAAAGCAAGGCTAGCAAGCAGCTGTAAACGGGGTTCACTACCACATCACTGAGAAAACTGAACATCTAAATACCCACCAATAAAAGTCTGAGTAAACAGACTTTAAGACCATCCATAGACATGCTATGAAGTTGTATATTTTTAAATGTACATATGAGGAATGAAAACATGCTTGACATATTAAACAGTAAACATGAAGTCCATTTGCACTCTTCAAGTGAAAATAAATGTAATGTAAGGTAACACAGAAAATGTATGGGAAGCTTCTGAAAGACATTTTATGATTTTTGTCTCTACAGAGTCCAAGTGGACATGGGAAGGAAGAGCTTAGCTTTACTATGAGCTTTAATAGAGGATTCCACCCCACACACATGTAACTTCAACAACCCCTTTAAAAGGAACTCAACAAAAGATCTCACACCGAACAATAAAGACACAAACTTCAAGGTACTTTTTTTTCAAACATTTACTGAACACAACACCATTTTTCCTTTTACACAGCAAAGTTGTTAGTTTCAAATTAGCTGAGCCATTAGGACTGTCAATTGCCATGAAATCAAAGGTGATTCTACATGTCAAACTCAAGTTGAAGACATCATGCAATATATAAGTCACTGATAGGCCCCGGTGCAGTCAGCAAAGTTACTAAGCTTATTAAAGTCACATAAATGGCTTGACAAGAGCGCACGATAGAATGACATCACTGGCTCGCAGTAAACCACGGTGAATTACTAGACTACAACTATGTAGCTCCTCTGCACCAAGGACTGCAGGGTGCGGTGAACATTACAAAGGACAGGGTCCTGCCAGTAGGTTAAGGCCAGATTTTACTTCCCAGCTATGTACTTCTGAAAAGACTGGTTAGGAAAGCTTGCAGGGAGAGGTCCCCTCATCTCTTCTCTACCGATTACTGAGCAACAACAAAAAAAGCCATGCACACATTTTACAATACCTGATAGGAAATAGGTGCAAAGCCTGCCTGTGTCCTCACCTGGCAGACCTGCATCTTCATGCCTTCATTTTTCTGATGAGGCTACTCATCCCATGATTCACCCCTAAAGGAAAGCTGTAAAGCTGTAATTTAGCAGTATTCAGCCCTGCAGATTTATCAGTGACGTGCTCCCCATAACCATCAAACCGCTGTCCCTTCCCTACACATTAACACAAAGGTACACTCCACAAACCTAGGACTAGAGACCACATTTACTTTACATTTGTAGTAGTCAACCAATCAGCATTGTCACTATAGAATTTGTTCCAGATCCCAGGCTTGAGAAAGGGGCTGCTGTATGCCTGGCCCATCTCTGGCAGGTTTGCCAGAAACTTCAAAGAAAGCCCCTCAGTGTATGTACATATTGAGGGGCTGTCAGATGATATCCAGAATGGAGCTGTGCACTTTCAGAGTAAGAGTGAGCACAGCTTAGAATCTGACTGAAATCAGTTCAGAGCCAAAGGCAGAGTTGAGGGTTTTACTCTTCCCTATTTCTGCTGCAGTTAAGTCATGAGAAGGGTGCACTTCTGCGTGCACTGACATCTGGGTAGCTGAGAAAGTACACTTCGGATTTTTACAATTGTCATGAGGCACAGATACTTTAACCCGCCCACTCAAGTTCAGCCACTGGCTTCTTCTCAGCCCACAGAGTTCAAGTAGCACGCGTCCTTTGGCTTCCATATTCCCAGAACACGGGTATTCTGCTGCTTGGATTATCCAAAGCAACCTCATTTTAACCTGATGCCTCAATTACAATGAGTAACTCCTCTCTAGGACTTGAGTTTTCAGAAATGTTTGTCTAAAACAGTGTTGGCTTTAGGGAGGTTTTAATCCCTTAACCACAGTTTATGTCAAACAATGCTATCATGCCTAAGTCTTCATAATCACCATTTAGCAACTATTAGTGTAATGAAATCAAAACTCCTTTCAGAAACTAGCAAAACCAAAGCATGGCAGATGGGCCAGGTTGTTTTGGTTTGCATGTTTAAAGTTCCCACAGTGAAGAACCTCTGGGTGGTTGTGCTGTGATTATAATCAAGAGTGGACTGGAAAAAGCCAGTGTCAGAGTCAGCTACCCCTTCTTCTTCAACAAGAGGATGGATAGATAGCTTTGCTGCCCAGACTGGGGTCAGTCACTGAAGTGTAAGGTTTTAATTCCTAACTGCATGAAAAGTGAAAAGCACCCTCCTGCACTCCTGGCTCATGCAAATTTATGTGACAATTTACACAAGTGACATGTTCTGGGGAAATCACTAACACTATCAAGGAAGGGTTACAATTCAAAGCATGATTCTACCAATAACAAACATCAAATGACAGACATGGCTGCAACACACGACAGCCTAGTGAGCTAGCTACAATGCTACCACCTTTCACACCTATTTTTCTTTAAAAACAAAAGTTCATGGAACATTTGGCTGAGCATACTTTCAAAGAATTTTACCAAAAACAAATAACGGGAAGGCCAGGCATGAGGACACTTGCTCCTATAATGGATTTATACAGGTGTTCCACAATGCAAATCTGGAGTGATGGTACAGACAGAATTAGATCCTCAGCAAGAGTACATAGTGTGCAACTACACAACTAAACAACTCTAGTTAGTCCACCACCAGCACCGTTCCGTTCCCTCCACCCTCCTCAGCACTGTCTTCCCTCCTTCAAAAGCTGTCCTTTAATTCTACATCTGAATATGTATATTATTATTATTCTCATATATAAATAATGTCTTAGAACAGTGTTGGTCCTGGGTAGTGAAGGAGGAAAAATGTTTTTAAAACATGCAGTATTATCTGATAGATACTTTCAGTTTGGGTGCTTAAAAATCATATACATTAAAAAAATGGAACCAACTGAATACTAAGTTTCACAGCTATTCCTCACTGTCCTCATTGGGCCTTAGTGTCCGAAAAGACCTGACCTGAGCCTGAGAAGAGGCAGGGCTGACTCACCTTGTGCAGTGTGTCATCTCTTCCAGGCCACTGAGAGCTGCCAGAGCAAGGTGAATCAATATCGCCTTAAGTCACACCAAGAGGGTCTAGGTCAGAAGTTCCCAAATTAGGGCATTCCAACACCTCCCTTTAAGCCATCAGAAAAGTCTTCCATGTAAACTCTCAAGTTAGGAAAATAACTAACACAAGGACACACACGAAGCACAACTACAGCAACTGCATCTTGCACCCTTGGAGCAGGAAACTTTAAGTCTCCTTTCCTGCCCTCTCCTGGTATTTCATTTTATGGGGTATCTCTGTTTAAGGCCCTAGGTGCTGATTTTGGCTTGGTCACTTTGTACTACTCCAACTACAACCATTCTCCTATGTTTTAAAAGCAATATCCACAGGTAAAGTATTTGTGAAATCTTACAGGTTGTTTAAAGTTTATATCTGATGTTGTATCATGACAATGCTTTTCACTAAAGGAAAACACAAAGCTGCGGGTCTCCACGTACGGTTCCATGCACTAGGGGTAGCTTAGGCAGCATTCATTTGGCACTAGAGGAAATTACAGGAACTAGTTTCACTTTCATTCTCATCCCTAGCATCAGCAGACACTGTTGTTCCTTCAACTTGAATTTCTGTGATGCTTAAGAGAAAAAAAAAAAAATCACAGAATACTCTTAAGAGTTGAAATGTTGCTTGATTTAAAAAAAAAAAAGCAAAAAACCCAAAGACCTCAGTACCACATTCTGTGGTAGAAAAGTCTACAGCTCTGAGATACACCTTTCATGTGGCACTGAGAATCATTTTCCTCATCAAATACTTCATTTCCTATACCTTACTCCTGGTTTTCCTACATCTTACAATGGACTAAGTAAAAACATCACATATGTGTCCTCATTCCTTTTCATCTTACACCTAATTAGGGAGACACCAATGCCCTATGGAAAGGCAGTTTCCAATTTTTAAAGATACAACACACAAGGACAGGGCTAGAAAAGGACGAAGTACAATGTCTAGCTATACTGTGACAATGTTTCATAATACAGTGTGCTCCTTACGTAGGTCTGTGAGCCAAATCCAATGCATAAATGCAATTTAGATTCATCATTACATCAGAGACCAGAAGAATTCAAGCCTAAGGGTGGAATCTAGCAAGGTCCGCAAGGTTGGGCTAAGATCACCAGTTAGAAGACACTAACAGAACACAATGATTTTCAGGAATTCAACTTTCCAACAATAACTGCACATAATTTTCAGATTATTAATCAGTAGCTAAGTGTTTCAAGTCCTCCTGATGTAAAATGTGCTGTATCACTGCACACACACAGTGAAGTGAGAACCATCCATGCAGGGCTTGAGCATCTCCCAGTGCTCCCAGTGTTCCTTTTTAGTTCATTTTCTTCATGAAATCCTCAAAACTGCTGCACAGATGACATGCTGACATCAGCTTAACAGAAATACTTTTGTAGGCAGCTGTTTAAAACATCACCAATTTTAAATCACAAATGCCCCTATTACACAAAAGGCTTACATTCATTCTTTTAAAAAAAGAAAAAGAAAAGGAAACAAACAAATGTCCATACACCTTCCAGTTACACCTGAACAGCGCTGCTCTGTTTAGTGTGCTGAGCTCAATACCACGTGAGAAAAGAGGCACACGGAACCAAGGACGATGGCTGAAAGGATAGTGGAAAGAAAAGGAGAATTTACAAACACAGAATTCTATTGTCTGTGATTAAAGTCCTTTACTTTTTAGCACCACATTAAACGATTTTACACATCCAGTCACTTAATGAAATCCAACAAACTCTTCAAGAGTCCGGGGGATCTGGTCTTGGTAGTTAATGTCATTAGCCCGAACTGCTCGGGCAGCCAGGCACTTGAGGCTCATCTTCATCTGAGTTTTAAGTAGTATTTCAGACACCCCAGTTGTACTTTTGTCTAGCGGAGTTTTATTCTGCTTGTTTGTCATGTCGGTGTGAGCTCCAGCCTCCACAAGGCTGATGATGATGGAGTGCAAGGTCAGAAAATCACTGATGGGCCTGTTGTACTGGACGATAATGTGGAGGGCACTGTTCCCCTCATTGTCCACTGCATTTACCTCAGCGCCACAGTCCAGCAGGAGCTTTGTGACCAGAGCGTTGGGAAAGCTGCAGACATCGTTAGTATGGAAATCATCAACTGGTGTGTTCGAGTTGACAGCCAGGTGTAGCAAGGAAAAACCTTCCCGTGTTCTGGGGTCCAGGTGAATCAGGTTGTAGATCTGCTTGTTAATTCTGCACTGATCTTCTTCGCTACACTGTGTCTTGGTGGAGATGCACACGAGGTACAGAAAGGTATAGAGGTTACACTCATAGTTATCCATGGCACTGTGGACGTCGGCATCGGAGATATTTTTAACTCTGTTCATGCTCTGCTCTATTTCCAAGACACTGCATCTCAAAACGCACTCTATGTCTGGGGCCTTCACAGCTTCATTGAGGTGTATCATCTGAGAGAAGACTTGAGCAAACCGAAGCAGATCTTTGTGGGTATTCCTGTTACCTTTCTGCCTCAGGTGTAGTGCGTGGAGCCACAATTTGATGCACTGCTCGAACTCCATGTTATCAGCATAGACAGCCCCTCTGTAAATGATGGGGTGGGAAACATCAATGTTGTCAGCACCTAAAATCCGTTCCCGAACTATAAGGCCCTCCATGTGAAGAGCATCTCTGTCTTGCCGAATAGCCTCCAATTCCTGTGGGTTCCTACACTCAGTTCTGTTCCCATAAGCATGGATGGGTGGGAGAACCTCTTTTTCAAGAATGTTGTCACCATCCTGAAATCTCTCCAACATAGCTAAATATAAATAGTGGTATGTCTTCATGATGTCATAGTTCTCACGATCATTTGCAAAGGAGGCACCCAAGAGCTCCAAGGCTTCAATCCGACTTCTGCGGTCACAATCAGCATGAGAGAGCAACAGTTCAACGACATCAGCTTTACAGCTTTCAGCGGCCACCTTCAATGGTGTCATCCCATGGCCATTCACCACTATTGCAGCTCTCCATTTTATCAGTTCTTTCACAATGTCAATGTGACCAGCTTCGGCTGCAAAGTGCAAAGCTGTGGCTCCACAGTGTGCTTTAGCATTGGGATCAGCACGTTGTTCTAAGAGGTATCTGACCACATCAGTGTGCCCTTTATATGCTGCGATCATTAGGCAGGTGTTGTCATACTTGTTGGCAATGCTGATATTGGCATTATTTTCAACCAAATATTTCACAATGTCCAGTCTGCCATCAAAGCATGCTGCCCGCAATGGAGTTGAGTTAGTGACTGTGGTGTGGTTCACGTTGGCTCCATGGCTGACTAGAAGTTTAACAACTTCAAAATGTCCGGCTCCCGCAGCACACCAAAGAGCAGTGGCACCGTCAATGACATACCTACACACAGAAAGTACAGTCAGTCAGTGGGCTAACAGGCCCTGACATGCATTCACAGGCACCAACCAAAACTCCACTTTCCCAAACATTACTAAAGTATCAGTTAGAGTAGAAAAAAAACAAGTAATTTCAGCAGAGCACTTTACTAGTGTGGGATCAATAAAATTATTGTTACTGTTTTTTCTAAAGTCATTTTTTTTTTAACCTGAAGAATACTCTCTACTAGCAACAATACATTTCAGAAAACACAGAAGAAAGGCTGAGAAGATTGGCTCAGTGGGGAAAGTACTTGCTATGCAAGCATGAGGGTCTGAGTTCAAATCTCCAGAACACACTTAGTGACAAGAGTGGCAAGTGTCTATTTTTTCAGTGTCACTACTGTAGGATGGGAGACTACTACTGTGGGGTGGAAACAGGAGAATCCCTGAAGCTAATGGGGCAGTGGGTCAGATGTGCTCAGCATCTAAAAACAAAGCAGTCTGTCTCAAGGAGGAAGGTGAGGACCAATACCAGGTACACACAGTTTTAAAACCAGAAAAAGCAAAACAAGCAAAAATGCAGAGGCAATGTTTGGAGGTCTATATGGTCTTTTTACCAAAGGTATGAAAGGTCTGCTGACTCTTCAGAGGACATCATGACCTGCCTCTCTGTAGACCAAGGAGCCCTCCAGAGTTCAGTTTTCCCATTTAGAGAAAGAGCTCCAGTTCATACATTGTTAAGATGCTGCTTTAGGGAGAAAAAAACGAAAAGCATGTGACAGCAGCCCTAAGGTGGCAGTTCTCAACCTGTAGGTCACAACCCTTTTTGGCAACCCCTTCTTTAAAAACTATTTACTTTACAATTCGGAACAGCAGCAAAATTACAGTTATGAAGTAGCGATTAAAGTAATTTTATGGTTGGAGATCAGCACGACATGAAGAACTGAATTAAAGAGTTGCAGCATTAGGAAGGTTGAGGATCATTGCTTTAAAACTACAGCAACAAGAATGAACAATCACTGGTCATACAGTGTTATTACCGGCTTTTTAGGAAGTGTGTTAAAGTTTTCTCTTACCCAGCTAGCTCTAAATTAACTGAGACTGGACTATTATATTTGTTTAAGATGCTTTAAAGACACAACAACTGAGCAGTGTTACTCTATTTTAATCCTCTCAACTAATCTGCCTACCTCCCAGCCAAAATCCCCAGATATTCGCATTTAAGGGCTTTCTTCTGTTCAGAGCTGTTTTCTCATGGTGTCTCCAGGACTCTCCCCATGGGTAGGTAATCCACTTCCTCTCTCTCCTGTACCCATTATCCCCTGGCTGGGAGAAGTCCTGCCCTATTCTCTGCCCTGTTCAATCATTGGCTGATCAGCTTTTTAATCAACAAATCAGAGAATAAATGTGGAGTAATGCTTATACAACATTGAGGCAGGAAACACTTAGAATAAGAATTACAACCAGAGCCCGGCATGGTGGCATGCACCTTTAATCCCAGCACTTGTGAGGCATAGGCAGGTGGATTTGAGTTCGAGGCCAGCCTGGTCTATAGAGTGAGTTCCAGGACAGCCAGGGCTACACAGAGAAACAGAGAAACCCTGTCTCGAAAAACCAAAAAAAAAAAAAAAAAAAAAAAAAAAAAGAATTACAACCAGATATAGGGGAGACAGAATCAGTATTTAAATCTTTACACAGTATACAACATTGTGTCTACACAATATAGACAGCTGCATACTGCTTCCTTTTGGGAAATGTACTGGATGGCAGGATGCCATATGGAGACTTACCAAGCAAATATGCTCACCATGTAAATATAAATGCTATATAGAAATGTGTTTTGGGGCTGGAGAGATGGCTTAGTGGTTAAGAGCACTGGCTGTACTTCCAAAGGTCCTGAGTTCAATTCCCAGCAACCACATGATGGCTCACAACATCTGTAATGAGCATCCAGGGCCCTCTTCTGGTGTGTCTGAAGACAGCGACAGTGTACAGTATACATGAAATAAATAATTCTTTAAAATAAAGAAAAGAAATGTGTTTTAGCTAGGCAGTGAAAGGCACACCTTTCATCCCAGCTCTTCGGAGGCAGAAGCAGGTGGATTTCTGAGTTCGAGGCCAGCCTGGTCTACAGAGTGAGTTCCAGGACAGCCAGAGCTACACAGAGAAACCCTGTCTCGAAAAAACAAAAAACAAACAAAATGTGTTTTAGCATGCTGTATCCCAAGTGATGTTTGTATACTGTGTGACGGGATATATTCCTGAAGCAAGTCATTACACTGCATGAACAGCAGGAAACAACTAGCATTTGAGAAACTACCCAAGCAACTCCCTGGCTGGACACTGTGGACACTGAGGCTACAGTTACCAGCCACTCACTGAGCCACTGTTACAGGCAGGGTTTGCAACCTCTACAAAACTAGGCTCCTCTGACAAGTCCATCCTTTCCCACTTTTCCTCTAGTCGCCTTTTCCTAATTTTAATTCTACTGATAATGGTTTCATGGAACCCCCCCAAAAAAGAAGACTTTTTGCTAAAGATATTTAGAATTACTATGCTAGAACCAGTAAGTACACCTGACAAATATTAGGACAGACTGATGACCAAATAACTATTTACTAGGACAATTAAACACACCGAAATCCTATTAATGAGCTTCTACTACACAACCTTATTTGTGACACAGATCAAATTACAGTCCCCACAAAGTGAGAGTATAACTCCCATAATGCCTCTCCAAAAGTCAGGTGTTAGCACTGCAGATAGGGTACCTCCCTGACTCTTTGAAATTACAGCTCTTATGAAAGAGGCTCAGCTCTTGACAGTGGCAGGCTGACCTGCTCTTCTGCCTTCTACCATGCGGAAGGACAGCATTCTTCACTACAGAATGCAGCCCTTGTCAGACAACCAAACTTCCCTTCACCTTGAATGTCCCAGCCTACATGATATGGGAAATAAATTTCCACTCTAAGAATCAGTCTTATTTTGTTACAGCAGTACAAAATGAACTAAGACTTTAGAAAAGCATAAATTAATCCCAATTAACATCACAAAAAAATACCCTCTATCCCTTTTTTGTTGAAAAAAAAATATTAGTCAGAAGTAATGTTGCACACCTTTGTCCCGGGGGGGGGGGGGGGGGGGGGGAAGGAGAGGGAGAAATATAGGGGCACATCTGGAAGTGAGAGAACAAGCTGAGGGAGTTGGTTCTCTACTTGACCATATGGTCCCAGGATGATCAGGTCTGGCCATAGTGATCTTTACCAACTGAGCCATTCCACTGGACCTGTATTTGTTTTCAACACAATGTGTTAATTCCAGTCTGGAAAAGTGCTTTGTTTTCTTTTCTTTTTTGGTTTTTTTCAAGACAGGGTTTCTCTGTGTAGCCCTGGCTGTCCCGGAACTCACTCTGTAGACCAGGCTGGCCTCGAACTCAGAAATCCGCCTGCCTCTGCCTCCCAAGTGCTGGGATTACCACCATGCCCAGTGGAAAAGTGTTTCTGAAATTGAAACAAATATTGATGTACTGTTTCCTTGCAGGTGATACTTTTACTTTTTATGATATTGCACTGGCTAGTTTTGTGTCAACTTGACACAGCTGGAGTTATCACAGAGAAAGGAGCCTCCCTTGAGGAAATGCCTCCATGAGATCCAGCTGTAAAGCATTTTCTCAATTAGTGATCAAGGGTGGGAGAGCCCATTGTGGGTGGTGCCATCCCTGGGCTGACAGTATTGGATTCTATAAGAGAGCAGGCTGAGCAAGCCAGGGGAAAGCAAGCCAGTAAGGAACATCCCTCCATGGCCTCTGCATCAGCTCCTGCTTCCTGACCTGCTTGAGTTCCAGTCCTGACTTCCTTTGATGATGAGCAGCAATGTGGAAGTGTAAACTGAATAAACCCTTTCCTCCCCAACTTGCTTCTTGGTCATGATGTTTTGTACAGGAATAGAAACCCTGACTAAGACAGATATTGAAAGATCTTATGGTGTGTTTGGTGCTACGTAATTCTATTAGTTACATATCTGCATGAAAGACATGGTTACAGTTATTTATCTACCACATAGGGCTAGTGGCAGGTTATTGTGAAGATTGAGTTATACTGCACTTGAAGTAGTTAATACAGGAGGCAGAGGCAGGCGGATTTCTGAGTTCGAGGCCAGCCTGGTCTACAAAGTGAGTTCCAGGACAGCCAGGGCTATACAGAGAAACCCTGTCTCGAAAAAAACCAAAAAAAAAAAAAAAAAAAAAAAAAAAAAAAAAAAAGTAGTAGTAGTTAATACAATACTAGAGACATTGAAATATTTTGTATGAACAAGTTGATACACGAGATATTTTTCCTTAAAGTCAGCTGTACCTCTTTAAGTCTATAGCTTAGTTGGAATTACAAACCTAGTAAAATGCACAAATCTTTTTAATTTTAAATTTGTATTTATTGTATTACCTTAATTTTTTTTTTTAAAGATTTATTTATTTATTATATGTAAGTACACTGTAGCTA
Organism: Mus musculus; assembly: GCF_000001635.26. Taxonomy (NCBI): domain Eukaryota; kingdom Metazoa; phylum Chordata; class Mammalia; order Rodentia; family Muridae; genus Mus; species Mus musculus. The sequence goes on from NC_000075.6 coordinate 62,802,203, forward strand.
TCTTCAGACACTCCAGAAGAAAGGGTCAGATCTTGTTACAGATGGTTGTGAGCCACCATGTGGTTGCTGGGATTTGAACTCCAGACCTTCGGAAGAGCAGTCGGGTGCTCTTACCCACTGAGCCATCTCACCAGCCCGTATTACCTTAATTTATGTACATGTACTATATAGCATGCAGGTAGAAGTCAGAGGGCAATTGTGGGAGTCAATTCTCTCTCCTACTATGTGAGTTCTGCAAATTGAACTTGGCAGCAGATGCCTTTATCTACTGAGCCATCTCATCACCTATGAATCTTGAGAATACATCTATGGACTCCTTTTCTAATCCAGGTATAAAACATTTTGATCATCCTAAATGTTCTCCTTGATCCTCTTCCTAGTCAGTTCCCCCTTAGATCATTTGCCTGTAATGTAAATTTCCTAATATTGGAACCCTACAGCATACTACTTCATATTTGACTTTTGACACTAACTGTGAAATTCTTCCATGTAGCTGGGTATATCAGCAGTTTCTTTTTGAATGCTATGTAGTATTATGTTGTATGGGTATTCTACAGTTTACTTATCCACTGTCCTCTTAATGAACATTTGGGTTGTTTCCAGGGATTGGCTTTTATGAATAAAGGTATTCTAAATAGTCTTTTTTTGTTTGAGTTGAGACAGAGTCTCAGTATGGAGTCCTTTCTAGCCCCTAATCACCTGGGTCCTCTGGATGAGTAGTAAATACTCTTAACTACTGAGCCCTCATAGTTTAAGTTTCCAGGCCCTAATAGTTTGAAATGTTGTGCATCAGCTGGGCGTGGTGGCGCACGCCTTTAATCTCAGCACTTGGGAGGCAGAGGCAGGCGAATTTCTGAGTTTGAGGCCAGCCTGGTCTACAGAGTGAGTTCCAGGACAGCCAGGACTACATAGAGAAACCCTGTCTCGAAAAAAAAAATAAATAAAATGTTGTGCATCATATGAGGTAAGAATAGAGGCTGGGGTGGAGAGAAGGCTCGGTGGTTACCTACTGTTCTTCCAGAGGTCCTGAGTTCAATTCCCAGCAACCACATGGTGGTTCACAACCATCTGTAATGGGATCTGATGCCCTCTTCTGGTGTGTCTGAAGAGAGCAATGGTGTACTCATATACATAAAATAAATAATCTTTAAAAAAAAAAAAAGAATACACACTGATTATCTCCCATACCGGTTATTTGCTCCAGCACTATTTATTTAAATAGTGTGCCTCCTACCTGAATTTCCATGGAATTTTTCTTTCCTGCCATGGTGCTGGGGACTTGAACTCAAGGTGTCATGCTCCCTAGGCAGGCATTCTATCACTGAACTACATCCCCAGTCCCACTGGAGCCTATCTCATTAGCCAGAAGCTCCAGCAGTGAGTTTATTTCTGGAATGTTCTCTTGATACATTATTTCATCCTTGCACCAATGTCACATTTAATTATGGTAGTTTCTTATTTTCTCTTCAAAATTACCTTAGTTATATTCCTACATACTTTTAGAGTTGGCCTGCAGTTTTCACATATGTGCACATGCCTGCTAGGAGTGTGATTTGGATAACATCAATGTACAGAGATCCCTTTGTTTGTAATATTCACACTGAGGCTATTTTTTTTATTTTATGTATATGAGTACACTGTTGCTGTACAGATGGTTATGAGTCTTAATGTGGTTGTTGGGAATTGAACTTTTAGGACCTCTGCTCACTCAGTCCCTGCTCGCTCCAGCCCAAAGATTTACTTATTATTATAATTAAGTGCACTGTAGCTGTCTTCAGACACCCAGAAGAGGGCGTCAGATCTCATTACAAATGGTTGTGAGCCACCATGTGGTTGCTGGGATTTGAACTCCGGACCTTTGGAAGAGCAATCAGCGTGCTTAACCGCTGAGCCATCTTGCCAGCCCCCCAAACTGAGGCTATTGAGATGTCTAAACCATAAACTTGAAGTCTTTCTCTGTTTAGTTCCTTATGTTCTGTTTATCTAAAAGACACTTTGTAATTTTCAGTGCAGAAGTCCTATACATTATACCTTTGGTTTACTACTAGAGCCTAATTATTTTATAATAGTAGTGCAAATGGTATATTGTGACAAGGAAAAAACTTTTTCATTGAACTCTGCATATGAAGTGAAATTTTCAATGTACTGGTTTGAACTAGAATGAATTTTGGTCAGACAGTTGGGAAGAGGCACAGTTAGCAATCACAAAGCTACTGCTTAGCTAGCATTCCATTGACCCCTCCACTCTTTTTTTCTTTTGGTGGGTGATTTTTCTACAACAGGCTAGCATAGAAATCTTATAGTTCAGGCTGGCCTTAAATTGGCAATCCTCCTGCCTCACCCTCTCAAGTACTGGGACTACAAGCGTGTACTATCATGCCTGGTCCTGAGTAATTCCTTAGTTTACAAACAAACAAATGAAACCAAGAGTGATATTTTAAGGGCTGGAGAGATAGCTCAGTGGTTAAGAGCACTGACTGAGTTCAAATCCCAGCAACCACATGGTGGCTCACAACCATCTGTAATGGGATTTGATACCCTCTTCTGGGGTGTCTGAAAACAGCTACAGTGTATTTACATATATATATATATATATATATATATATATATATATATATATATAATCTTTTTTTTAAGTGATATTTTAAACTGGGTATGGTAGCACGTGCCTAATGGGAATCTGAGACGGGAAAATCCTAAAGTTGAGGCCAGCCTTTACTCTATAGTAAGCCAGTAGTATTAACCTTCTTCCCAATAAATAAATAAATAAATAAACAAATAAATAAATAAATAAATAAATGAAAATAATTAGTTTGTTTTATTTCATTTTGAGACAGGTTCTCACTAAGTAGCTGCTCTCTAGCCTGGAACATACTGAGAAAAGGTAGTATTTTAATTGCTAGTGTAAAATTAATGTATGTAAAGGACATATTTTAATATAACACTTCTTGATGTTTAAATAGCTTATATTTGTATTCCTAGCATATGGCAATTTCATACTTTTAAAACCAATTCATAAGGCCAAATCAGTTATGGAGTGTTTGTAGAATATATGCAAGACCCTCTAGTTATCTCTAGTGCCAACACCTTCTCATTCCTCATACACACACACATACACACACACACACACACACACACACACACACACACACACACACAAAAGCAACTGTTCCCAAGCCAGCTCAAGGACACATTGTAACTAAGCATGTTGATACCAACATCTTTTTTTTTTTAAGGTTTATTTATTTATTATATGTAAATACACTGTAACTGTCTTCAGACACCCAGAAGAGGGCATCAGGTCTCATTACAGGTTGTTGTGAGCCACCATGTGGTTACTGGGGATTTGAACTCAGGACCTTCAGAAGGGCAGTCAGTGCTCTTAGCCGCTGAGCCATCTCAGGAGCCCCCAATACCAACATCTCTTAACTATGTATTTGTTTTTTATTACATTGTATTTACTTGTAAGTGGGGAAGGCATGGGGCTGTAGGGGTGTGTTTCCTGTATTCAAGTACTGTACTAGTACAGGTATCCATAGAAGGCCAGAAGAGGATGTCTGATCCCTTGGAGCTGAGTTACAAGTGGATGGGCTTGTAACTCACTTCATAGAGATTCTGGGACCCAACCTAGGTTCTGTAGAACAGTATAAGCTCTTCACAGCTGAGCTATTTCTCTCCAGCCCCATCTTTTAAGCATGAGGTGAGAAAATGAAACAAAAAAGCAATTAGAGTATCTTTCTGACCTCAAATTTCCTACAATCTATGTTGAAAAGGTAAAAATTAAATTTTAGGTACACATTCACTTCATATGATTTTTGTATATATTAGTAAGATAGTGATGCATATCTTTAATCCCAGCTCTTGGGAGACATAAGCAAGAGGATCCTGTAAGTTCAAAACCAGCATGGTCAACAGAGCAAATTCCAAGGGCAACACAGAGAAACCGTCTTGAAAAAAACAATAATAGTAATAATATCTAGCTGGGTGTGGTGGCAAGCGCCTTTAATCCCAGCACTTGGGAGGCAGAGGCAGGTGGATTTCTGAGTTTGAGGCCAGCCTGGTCTACAGAGTGAGTTCAAGGACAGCCAGGGCTACACAGAGAAACCCTGTCTTGAAAACAAAACAAAACTAAACGAAAATCTTTTGTTTTACTTTGTGAGGGTCTCACTAAGTAGCTCTGGTGTCCTAGAACTCATCATGTACACCAGACTGGCCTCAAACTCAGAGATGTTCCTGCCTCTATCTCCAGAGTGCTCAGGTTGAAGGCGTGGACCAGCATGGGCAGCATTATTATTAAATTGTAATTATTTAGTATATATATGCACACCCACACGTCATGATATGACTGTGAATCAGAAGACAGCTTGCAGTTGGTTCTCACTTTCCACCTTGTGCTTTCCAAGGATTAAACTCAAGTCCTCAGGCCTGGTGGTAAGCACCTTCCCCACTAATCCATCTAGCTAGCCCTTCATTTTTTACAATGTAAAGTACTTGTTCACTTTCCCAAGGTAGTCTGGTATTTTTCATTTCTCCTTTATTCATACAGAAATGTAATAGGAACTATAGAACAGTTCCAATTACCTACTTTTTTATTTGTTGTTTTGTATGTACATGTGTGTATGGTATGTATATATATGTTCTTACAAAGGCAACTAAAACTCAGATATTTTCTCACAAAAGTGTGTGTAAATATGGGGAAGTAGGTGCACACACAAGCATGTATGCACATGTGTGTATAATCTACATAGCTTTAAAACAAAAATACCAATTTTGGGGGGATTGGTTGGGTTGGTTTTGTTTTTTTCTGTTTGATATTTTTGGTTTTGGGGGGTTTTTTCAAGATAGAGTTTCTCTGTATAGCCCTGGCTATCCAGGCTGGCCTTGAATTCAGAGATCTGGCTGCCTCTGTCTCCCAAGTGCTGAGATTAAACTACTGTACCACCACTGCCCAGCAATTCCAATTTTTAAAAACAGAATATAAAGCTGTAATAAAATTAATGCACCATTTACTAAGCTCTCATGAGAGAAGCACTGTAGAACAATGATCTCAGAGCTGGTCAGAAGGCTCAGCCAGTAAAAACATTTGATAATCCTCTCGATTGAGTTCAAGACCAGGAACCCACATTTTAAAATAACTTTAGTTATTAAATAATTAACAATTAAAAAAGCAAAACTCAGTGGCTCACATGTGTAATCCCAGCCCTAGAACTGCTACAGCAAAAATGGGAGGTGGGAATAGGCGCCTGCACATACAGCAACAACAGAAAGGAGACCCACACAAGAACAAGACGAATAGAACGTAAAGTAAATAAACCTGTTGGATTTTGGGGGCTGGAGAGATGGCTCAAGTGGTTAAGAGCACTGACTGCTCTTCCAGAGGTCCTGAGTTCAAATTCCAGCAACCACATGGTGGCTCACAACCATACATAATGGGATCTGAAGCCCTCTTCTGGTGTGTCTGAAGACAGCTACAGTGTACTCACAGAAAACAAATAAATAAATCCATCTTTTAAAAACTGATCTTTCTAGCCTTAATCCAAAATTGCAATGCAAATTCTGTAATATATATGTAAACAATAATCTGATCAATCTCTTCAAGAACAAAAGCATCCATGAGGTAAGAAGTTTTTGCAGTTGAAGGGTTTCTAGCTTTCATTTCCTGGTTCTGCTTGAAATAGAAATACCTAGTTCAAGCACTGGGAATGAAAATGAAAACCCATTAGATGTGCACGATCAGTGCCTTAGCTAAAGTCCTGGACATTGTTCTCAAGACCAACAGAGCTCCTTGACACACTTCCAATGTTTGTCTACGCAAAGATGGAGGATGTAGTCCTCCTGCCTCTCCTCTCACGGGACATTCATTAAGTGCTCATCCTAACACTGGCTTTGAAAATCAGAGTGCTCATGGCCGAGCGTGGTGGTGCACGCCTTTAGTCCCAGCACTTGGGAGGGAGAGGCAGGCGGATTTCTGAGTTCAAGGCCAGCCTGATCTACAAAGTGAGTTCCAGGACAGCCAGAAACCCTCTCTCGGGAAAAAAAAAAAAAAAAAAAAAAGAAAATCAGAGTGCCCAACAAAAAACTTCAGTATTTTCCCACCAAACTCTCCTCACCCATGTCTCAGCAAACCTGCTCAACAAGTGGTTCCCAAACTAGCACAAAGCAGTCAGGCCTAAGTTCCCAGGTCAGCACCATTATCCCACAGCTGCAGGGTGGCTTCCCTTGGTTCTGCTCCCTTTCTGCAGTATCTTTGGTAGCTTCCCATCCATCACTAGCTCAAAGTTCTTTTTTCATCTCACGGAGATCTTCTCTACTTACCTGTCAACTCTGCTGTTCACATGCTGAGCCATAAGCAAAATAATCTCAATTATTCCAAAAACAGTGAACAAGGACTCAAATGATTGACAAGGCTCGTTCTAGGTGGTGGTCTCCTTGCTCTAGAGCAGTAGTCCTCAGCCTTTCTGATGTTGCAACCCTTTATTTAGTCCCACATATTTAGTTCCTCCTGTTGTGCTGACCCCCAACCATAAAATTATTTTTGTTGCTACTTCCTAGCTGTAATTTTGCTGTTATGAATCATAACAGGATACCTAGTATGGGACTCCTGTAAAAGGGGTCACAAACCACAAGTTGAGAACCAATCTACTTGGTTTCCTAAGAGGTTATAAAAGCTTTTAGGTAGAATACAGTGTGATGGTTTATCAACTACATGGATCCAGCTCAAATACTACCTCCTCTGTCAAGCCTTGATTCTCTACCACCACAAAGCTGAAGGCTTCCTCTTCCTCTGTTCTCTCAGCAGCCTCAAGGACTCTTATTAGCCTAAATGGCAGATTATCTGTGATTACTAATGTTTGATTCTCCCCTCCCTTCTCAGCAAACTGTCAGCCTCTACAATGGAAGTCTCATTTGTCTCTGAATACAGACCCCTACCAAAAGCTTAGCACACAGTGGATGTCTGACAACTGTCTGTCTGCTTTAGAATTTCTTAATCTCACTAGTTTGTGCAGAATGGTGAACAAGATATTCAGGTACACAGGCTCAAAACTGCATTTCCAATCACGTCAGGAATCAGGCGGAGGGGTACTTGTTTGTTCTGATACAGGGTCTATGCAGCACTAGCTGGCCTGGAACCTTTATATACCAAGCTGACCTCAAATTTACATACGTTTCCTACTTCCCAATGTTGGGATTACAGGCCTGCATCACCACACCTGGCATCAGGTTCTTTTCATTGTCACCTCAAAACAGCTTTCTCGTCCATGATCTAAGACAGCAATGGCCAGAGCCTTTCTAAATTTGTGAGAAAACTAATTTCTTCCTGACAGGTTCTCTTATCAACCCAGATCTCAACAAGCTCCATAGCAACAGCTGCTACTACAGGGACTCATTCCTAACTTAATAGATATGAATGTTTACATAGTGGGGCCATCCTGCTTCAGGCATAGGTAAAGTTGTGAGATGCTGGAGATCTCTAGGACACAAAGCCAAAGAATAGGCATGAATCAGGTTGCCATCTTTGCTCATCTTCCTACTATCTACACTAGAACCAAATATAAGCTATGACCCAGGGGCTGGCATTTCATTAGAATACAACAGTCCAAATCATTTCCCTCTCATTTAAAACTGACTCAAAAGCTTTTATGGTTTAAGGAGGAAAAAAAAAAAAAAAAAAAACAAACAAAATTTAACATTCATCTTTAAAAAAAAAAAAAAAAAAAAAAGATGCTTTAAAGCCCACACCTATAATGGAAGCTAAAGCAAGAGGTTGGGGGATTCCAGGTCAGCCTGGGCTATGCAGCAAGACCTGGTTTTGGAGACCAGAAGTAGCAAAGAAGAAGGGAGGGAGGGAGGGAGGGAGGGAGGGGCTAGAGAATATAAGAATGCTTCCAAACAGGCTTTTTTGGTCAGGCAGTTTTTACTAACCAAAACTAAATTGCATTTCTATACGTAGATTCCACCTACTGCAAAAGAAAATGCTAAACTAGTAATAGCTTATTCATTTACAGGTCAACAAAAACCAATGTAAACAAAGCAAACTGAATACAGCTATATTATGCCAATCATTCCGCAATCGTTCAGCACAGGAAAAAAAAAAAAGGTATCAAACGTGACGACTCTGTTATCTTCCTCCGCCCCCCAAAAATATGTACAATTAACCTCAAATGAAAAAAAATATTAGAATAATAGTAAATAGTAAATTTTTGAACAATGTTAAGTGTTTGTGAAACCTTCCCACTGTATCACCCTATACATGTAATTTAGCAATGGCGTAACTTCTACGCCAGGCCCAGAGCCACCTGTACAGCCAAAAATATTGGCCAGCATTGTGGGAGAGTCAGAACCGTGCCTAGAGATGCCCAGCTGCATGACAAGATTCTAGGGGCTTATTTTAACAGATAGTCCCACGACCTGCTTGAGGCTCGATCCGACCACGGGAGGGGGGGAGCGGGAGGAGAAGGGATATGGAGAGGTTAAATGAAGCATCAAAAGGTCCTCAATTTTAATTGTTGATCTCGTTAATTTCCGATCTAGGTTACTACGCCAGTGCTGATATAAAGATACAAAAACCTAGATGGGCAGCCACCACTCCGACAGTGCGTGTTCGCTGACTAATGAAGACTATAGATCTCAAGACCCAGGGTGTGGCTACCACCTACAGGGGGAAAAGGGTAGGAGTCGATAAGAAAAGGCAGCAAAGCATAGCTCTGGGAGACGAGGTGGGCATCAATGGGGGTGAAGGGATATGAAAAAGAACTGAGTCCACACATGAAAACAGGGTTAATGAAGGATGAGAGGATCCAGGGCTTGGGAGGCCCGCGCGCGTCGGAGGGAGGATGGAGTTGGGATGTACCTACCCGTCGAAGCGGACGGTGCCGGTCTGCTGGGTCTGCACACGGTAGTGTTCTAACAGCAAGCGCACCACCTTGGCGTGCCCATTGCGGGCTGCGATGATGAGGGGTGTGGAGCGCTGTCCTCCCTGCTGACTGACATAGCCCAGCAGGTAGCGGATATCGCTCTCTGACCGGTTAAGGAGCAAGGCAGCCAGAGTGAGCACCTTGCCCTCGCTGGCCGCCTTGTACACATAGCCAGCCAGGCCCTCCATGGCCGCCGCCAACTCCAACACCCGTTTGGTCGCCACCGCTGCTGCTGCCTTGCGCCCCCGGAGGCCGCGTCCACCAGCACTTCAGACCCGGGCCCTCACAGCCCATTCAACAGGGCGCCGCCGCCGTGTCCAGGCAGCAGCGCGACCCAGGGAGGGCGGAGACGCAGAGGTGGCCGAGCACCGCCGGAGGCACAAGTGGGACCCGGCCCGGGCGGGGAGAAGGACGGTCAGGGCCGCCCCCGAGGCCCCAGGCACCGGCCCTGGGCCGAGGGGATCTCCATGGCGGCCGCCGCCCCGGGTCTCAGGCCGCCTCCTTCCTGCGGGCTGCGACAGGCGCGCGCCCGAGCTACGGGTCGCCGCTGGGGTCTCGAGAGGCCCGCGCACGCCCTGGATAGCGAGCGATGTGCACGCCTGCCCGCGCCGGGCCGGAGGGTCTGGAACGGCCTCCACTTAGCTCCTCGCCGCAGGAAAACCGCGGGCACTCGCCCACCGGCGATCGAAAGGGTCCGCTGGCGAGCGGGGCTCCCGTGAGCCGCGCGTGGGTGTTCGCGGACCGCGCCGGCAGCACCAGCACCGGAACTTAGGGCGGGAGGAAAGCAGCCGCCGCAGACGGAGCCGAAGGGAGGGAGGGAAGGCAGGAGTGGGAGGGACGCTTAAGTAGGTATTGCTTCCTAAACCGACCGGCGGGCAAACGAGGCTATCCTAAAGAAAGGTTCCGCTGTGCGCAGTTAGCTGAGCTCTGATGCGGGTTTGAAAGTCCCTAGTGCCCTTGACGCAAGTAGCCATCTCGCCCCCACAGGACCCTAGGATGCTTAGTCAAGGCTGGGGGCGGAGAGAAGGCTACTGAATCTACGGGCTAGAAAGCACATCCAGTTTTATGATTATTACTGTGGGATACTGTCTGCCAGTGATTCACGCGCGGGGGCGCGAGGTGGGGGCCACAGGAAAAGGGGAAAGAGCACCCAAAAGATCCATTTTTGAATAAGGGCTATTATGAGCCTCCGAAATTTGGGAGGGCGAGAGCCGCTTCACTGAAAAGCAACTGAAAGCCTCACCAGACCTCCCAGGAAAGGGGATTAAGTGTGTAAGATAAAGAGCTAAGAGGCAGCAGTCATAGCCAGATGGAACCAGTCTCTAGTCCTGACCCTGCAGAACCTCCGCTGTCTCACTTACACGTCACAGAATTGTTAGGATTTGAAAAGAGCATTTATCCAAAGAATGCTATAAGCCATTCACGTACAAGGCTTTGGTTAGCATCAGAGATTTCTTCATCTAGGCTAGGCCTTTCTCTCCTGGGGCTTGTGTGGTTGTGTGGAGAAAGCAGACAAATAAATGATGTAGAGTTGTTGGATTCATGTCATTACTATGAAACAAGGGCTATGGGTGTGGACTAGGAGACTTCGCCTGGGTGGTCAGAGAAGTCCTCTGTAACAGGTGCCTGAAACAGAGGCTGGACAATGGAAATAGTTCAAAGATCCTGAGCAGAAGACAGATGGTGAGCTCAGAACAGAAGCAGTGTGGCTGCTGACTGTAGGAAGAGTTCTAAAGGATTAAGTCAGCAGGATGCAAGTCATGTGGCCCAGTGACCTATGCAAACGGTTTGGTTTACTCTGGGATTGCATTTAGGGAGTTTTAAATAGAAAAGTGACAAGATGGCGCTTTTTTTTTTTTTTTTAAGATCACATGCATGCTCCCTAATGTGTGCAGAACATAGCCCAGGAAGCAAGAGTTTAGAAGTTCAAAGGCCAGTTAGGAGAGGCTGGGATTAAGTGGAGGATAAACCACTTCTCAGATTATCTCCTAAAACAGTTACCTATTTTCAGATCCCTATGCAAATGTCGGGGGGAGGGGGCTTACACTATTAAAAAAAACAGTCTTGGAAATAAGAACTGAAGATAAGATTTCCTTTTTAATATTTATTTCTGTATTTTATGTATTCGGGTTCTGTGTCTGCATGAATGCCACTGTGCCTTCAAAAGAAATTATCAGGTCCTACTAAAGATTGGTTGTGGGCCAGCATGTAGTGGAAGAGAATTGAACCTGTATCCTCTGGAAAAGCAACCACTGAACCATCTCTTAAATCCCTAACTTCTGCTGACATAACTAGTAGAAGGGAAAGCTGGCCTGTTTTTGCGCTGGGACTTCAGGTTGTAAGAAAATCAAGTGTTTTTTAGGCTGTGCTGGCTAGTTGTGAAGGTTTTGAAGGGGAGTGGTTTTTTGTTTTGTTTTTGTTTTGGGAGGCTTGGAGGCTGTTTTGTTGTTGTCTTCTGTTTTTGTTTGTTTGTTTCCTGTCAACTTGACAGAAGCTAGAGTCATCTGGCAAGGCAGAATGTCAGCAGAAATAAAACACCTCCCTCAGATTGTCTGTAGGGAAGTGTGTAAGGCATGTTCTTGATTATTGATGGGGATGGGGGCTCAGCCCATTGGGGACAGTACCAACCCTGGGCAGGTGGTCCTGGATGGTATAAAAAAGCAAGCTGAAAGCCGGGCGTGGTGGTGCACACCTTTAATCCCAGCACTCGGGAGGCAGAGGCAGGGGGATTTCCGAGTTCGAGGCCAGCCTGGTCTACAAAGTGAGTTCCAGGACAGCCAGAGCTATATACAGAGAAACCCTGTCTCGAAAAAAAAGAAAAAAGAAAAAAAAAAAAAAAAAAAAAAAGCAAGCTTAGTGAGCCTGGGTAGCAAGCCAGTCAGTACTATTCCTTCATGGTCTAGAGTCAGGTCTTGCCTCCAAGTTCCTTTCCTGAGATCTTGCTTTACTTTCCATCACTGACGGACCTGGAAGCCTTAGCCAAACAAACCCACTCAAGTTGCTTTTGGTTACAGCAATAGAGAAACACGCTAGAAAGGGGGCCTTAGCACTGTGTCCCTGAACTTCCTCCTGTGACTCTAGAGCAAAAAATTGTCCTCTCAGGCTGGTGAGATGGCTCAGTGGGTAAGAGCACCCGACTGCTCTTCTAAAGGTCCTGAAGGTCCAGAGTTCAAATCCCAGCAACCACATCACATGGTGGCTCACAACCATCCTTAATGAGATCTGACTCCCTCTTCTGGAGTGTCTGAAGACAGCTACAGTGTACTTACCAATAAATAAATCTTAAAAAAAAAAGAAAAGAAAAGAAAAGAAAAGCAATAGGGGAACACTATTTTAAAAAAAAATTGTCCTCTCTTCTTCTCTTGTCTTCCTCCCTCCCTCTATCCCTCACTCAAACTCACAACCTGGGTACAAGCTGGTGACCATGAAAGTATGCCTATGTCCTAAGTAAGGCCCCTCCTCAGCCCTTTGACCCTGCCACATCCTAACATTCTTTTCTCACCTGACTAGGTGAAGAGAATAATTTAAAAGTCCGCCCCCTTTCTCTACTAGAGACCTGTCTCATTCCCCGGGCTCTGAGTAAGACTCCCTTCTTCCTCTTCTTCCCCTGCCCAACTTAGTTTGGTAGTGTAACAAACAAGGCCAGGAGTAATCCAAGAAAGGGGCTCTCAGGAGCTGCCCCTCATGGTCTCCTTCTATCAGGAAAAGGCCTCTACTCTAGCAGCCCTGGGTCAAGAGTCCTGAACCACTTAAACAATACTTAGTATGGGGCTCTGGGCTCCGATGGTTGCTCAATAGCCATCCACTACTGGGGACTATTTGGTTGCCTCTATTTACCTGGCCTTAGAGGGTAACATTTCTGTGGTCAGGCTGTGCAAATCTGGAGAGGATGAGTAAACAGGATAAGGCTGGATATCCAAAGGCCAGAGTCCAGAAACAGTTCCTTGTGTTTTAGCCCTCTTATCCTCTCCCTTGACAAGAAGGCCAACGAGTAACTAAAAACACAAAATATACAAGCAGTTTCATCCTTGTGGGTTTGCTGGTGGTGGTGGGCTGAAGCTTTCTCCCCGGACAAAAAGGCAGGGTGGCTGGCCCTTCCCAGCCCTTTGCTTCCCAGAGAGTGTTGCCTGTAAGCAGAATGTCTCTGCCTTCCGTGGAAAGACAGTCCTCTTTCCATACTACGTTGTCCTGGCCCAAAAGCTCTGAAGCAACAGGGTCCCTCCGGTTTTTGTAGAGAGATCTAATATCATCTACAAACACCAGTAAAGATGCTCATTTTAATCCTACGGTCCTCTCTTGGTATCAAAGAAGAGCTGACTCTGCTGTTGACCAGATCTCCCTTGGATTCCCATATCTGCAAGCTGAATGTGGCTCCAGGCAAGTTTCACTTAGGCAATACGTTGAGTACATTCCTGTCAGGACTGTGTGGTGAAGACTTGCAGGCTCCCTGACCAGGTCTGATCCCATGGAAGGGTATCTATCAGTATTTATGCTCTTCCCTTCTCTCACCCTGACATGCATCCTTCTACTGTGCCATTAGAGGAATGTTCACACTGTGTCTATTTGCCTTGCAGGAGTATGTCTGTCTCTAAGCATAAAGCCACCAACCACGTACAGGGCTGGAAGTGGGTGGACAGAAGGGCTCAGAGCTAAGCATGGCAGCTTATGCCTGTGAACCCAGCACTTAGAAAGCTGAGGCCATGAGTGTGAGTCTCGTCCAAACTGACTCTGTTGAGAAAGAGAGACATTCAGAAATCCCAGCAAAGCCTCAGAAGGAAAACATCAGCAATTAAAATAACAACCAAGAAATGGCTGCTGAGCAGACTGTGTTAGCCAGGTTCACAGGATGAGCAGCCCTATTTTATGTATATGAGTACTCTGTAGCTGTCTTCAGACACACCAGAAGAGCACATCAGATCCCATTACAGATGGTTGTGAGCCACCACGTGGTTGCTGGGAATTGAACTCAGGACCTCTAGAAGAGAGGTCAGTGCTCTTAACTGCTGGGACATCTCTCCAGCCCCTACCCACCCCCATCAACCTCCTCTTCCTCTGTTTCCCAGTCCTAGTTTTTCCCTGAAAACCAGATCTAATTATGGGTCACACTGAGGCATAGAGAGATGGCAGTCTGTTACTTTGAAGACCAGCTCAGCCCTGCCAGAGTCCACTCAGGAACCAGACTGGAGCAGTAAGGCTACTTTAATCAGCCTCCCTACCTCCAGCCAGGTGTTCGGGATTATGATGATGACAGTGACCATTGGAGGCTCTCACTGAATGTGGCTCCGGCTCTGTGCCAGGGGTCACAGTAACCACTTTACGCAGGCTAGTTCCCTTACACAAGCTGCCCAAGTGTGCACCATTATTTGCATCCTGGCACTGAGGAACTCAGGCAGAAACTAGAGGGTAGCTTGTCTGTGACCTCTTAACTAGAAAGTGATAGAAAGTCAGAGTTTCCATCTCACTCTGGTTCCTCCCTAAATCTTCCTTTATCTGCTCTTCTTGTCCGGTCCAGCCAGTTCTCAATTTAGGTGCCTGGGGCCTTCCTGTGGTCTGGACCATTTCACCTGGCCAAGTTAGCTTATCTCTAATTTTATGCTACCCGAGAAGGGCTCAAGGAAGCCTCAACCCCCCAACCACACACACATACACACACACACACACACACACACACACACACACACACCCCAGACTGTCCTCATTCCCACCCCAGACATCCAGGCCTAGACTAAGCACTTGTCTCCTGCTAGAGATCTTTGTAAAATGTCCCCGAGTGCCACCCCCCTTCTTGAACGCCTTACCCCTTTCTAATTAAAGCTGTGTCTGCACTGCACCTTGCTATCTTGAGAGTACTTATGCACCCACCTAGTACAACTTCTTCATCTCAGCCTTCCTAACTGCCCTCCAGAGCTGGGCTGGCACGGACAGAATCTCATGCTCGGATCCACTGTGCTGAAACCTCAGGCCCATCACTTACTAGCTGCGTGATGTCTGGGCAAACTACTGCCTGGACTTCTCATGGTGACGGCTCCCTGTGTGTGAAATGAGAGTGACAGCAGCGTCTGGCAGAGCCAGGTAAACCCTGCTGTCTTCATTATCTCAATGAGCCTTTCCCCCAAACCCCGTGGGAATAACCGGGGCAAGTCAGTTCTCGTCATCCTCGAAAATGAGTTTAAACCACGTGACCTCTAGGCTCCCTTCCAGCTCTAGCCAGCTACGATTCTGCCTCTGCTATGAATCAGTTATTTAAGGAAACATCTTCATTCCTTATGCTGTAAGGATCTCGAAAGACCCAGCCCTTCACACAAGGCCCTGTGTGTAGTCTGCCACCCTGCCAGATCTATGTTAGCATCTAACAATGGTTCCTGCCTCGGCCAGGCAGTGGGGAGAGCAAATGAGGAAGCGTCTAAATAGCATAGTGCCTGCCACTGAGCGAGCTAATAAACCATGGCCATATTGTTATGTGTCTTATAATTACGCTCCCCAAACCCATCATTAAAAACGCTGGCTCACTGGGTATGGTGACGCGTGCCTGTAATCCCAGCACTCGGGAGGTTGAGGGGGAGAGTGGAGAGCTTGAACTAGCTTGGGCAACATAGCAAGACCCGAGAGAGGGAGAGAGGGAGAAAGAGAGAGCACTACACTTCCTGCAATCCCCTCTATGCCTCAGTTTCCACATCTGTAAGACAGAGATGATGGTCACCATAGCCACCTATGGTTTTGTGGACCAGGCAAGCCCTATAAGAGTAAGGAGAGATGGCTCTTGGCCTAGGCCTAGCATGCATAAGTGACTTTCTACTATCATTTATAAATGAGCCTCAGGCTCAGGAACACCAACTAGCACTCTCAAGCTGAAGTCAAGCTGGGATCCAAACCCAAGTCCAACTTGGCCCCAGATCTTGTCCTCATACAAGGGTACACTGGGCACCGTAAGATTCATGCATGCTTTAACAGGATTCTGGATCCAGCCTTGGGAAACTTCTCCAGTGTGGTATCTGGGGAGGCCTTCATAGAGACCTCTGGGGTGGGAAGGCAATAGGACCCCTGCTGTCTCCCCAGAGGAGAAGCAGGCTTTTGCTCACTGGTATTTGGCCCTGTTGCTTAGCATTCATGGGCCTTGGTCTCACAGCCTAGAACCGGAGCAGCCCCCACACCTGCCTGTAACCTACAGCAAACTCCTTAGCATGCACAGTAATGTCACCCTTGGAACTGGGCCCCAGCTCATCAACAGAAACGGCTCTGGCCTCCAGGCTTCTTCCATTGCTGAGACATGATTCATCCAGCAGACAAGACCAGACAGACTCTTATCAGCAGGAGGAGGAACTGGGAGGCAGAGCCAGAGTTTAAGAAAGCAAAAACAAACCTGTGTAAGAGCTGCCCAGGACCCACAGGTGCTGGACTGGCACCAAGGCAGCTGGAGGAGAGCCAGGCTAGGAAAGGGAGCCGCCTACTGAACCCAAAGAGTGTGGCTTCCCTTGACCAATTGATTCAGCTTTCAGGCACCAGTCTCATTGATTTCAACAGGAATCCAACCACGAGGGAGAATGTTAATGACACTGCATGTTAAAATCTACAAAGGCTTTGTAAAACAATAAGCTATGATCTCCAATTGCTTTTTAAAGATCTTTTGCTTCTCAGGCTGGTGAGGCGGCAAAGCTGGCAAAGGCCCTATTGCCAGGTCTAACAATCTCAGGATCTGTGTGGTGGAAGGATCTAGAACCGATTCCCACAATGTTTCCTCCGACCTCCACATTGGTGACAACCACCTCACACGCTCACTCACACAGAGAGATAAATGTTTTAGGGGAAAAAAAAAGTTTTTGCTTTTCTTTTACAAAACAGCACGTGCTCGTTGAGAAATACTGAAGAAAATGTGATATATATATATATATATATATTGAATATATATTGTTTTTTTTCGAGACAGTTTCTCTGTATAGCCCTGGCTGTCCTGGAACTCACTTTGTAGACCAGGCTGGCCTTGAACTCAGAAATCCGCCTGCCTCTGCCTCCCAAGTACTGGGATTAAAGGCATGCGCTACCACTGCCCGGCTATATATATATTTTTGTAAATTCCAAGCATGTATATAAATTCTACCAGAAGCAGGAAGAGTTTCTATAAGTTGCCAACTAGTCTCTTTTTATTTTCTTTTTTCTAAACTCGGGTACATATGTACTACACAGGAACAGCCAGGCAGTGGTGGCGCACGCCTTTAATCCCAGTACTTGGGAGGCAGAGGCAGGCAGATTTCTGAGTTCGTTCAAGGCCAGCCTGGTCTACAAAGTGAGTTCCAGGACAGCCAGGGCTATACAGAGAAACCCTGTCTCGAAACCACCATCCCCCCAAAAAAACCCAAAAAACAAACAAACAAACAAAAAAACACAGGAGCTACAGCAGCTAGTTTTGTCAAGGTGATACAATGTGACACCAGGGAAGACTGTCTCCATGAGGAAGTTTCTGGATCAAGTGTTGACCGGTAGGCTTGTCTCTGGGGCAGACCTACCGCCCCATCCCCCTACCCTCATCCCCCTCCCTTCACCCTCCCCCCCCCCCCCATGAATCAGCAGCACATTTTCAGTGGGGGAATCGGGTGGGGCATTGCATGCATTCTTTCTGTGGATTCCTGTAGCTGTGGTCACCTGCTTCTCCTGATGTGACTTCCCTGAAATGGTGGACTGGAACCTGGAAGTTTAAGCTAAAAATAAATCCTTCCTCCTCTAAATAGCTTTGTCAAGGAATTTCACCTCAGCCACCACTGGAGGAAAGGAAACCATACTCAAAAGATACATACAAGGAGAATTTTGTTCCCTTTTCTTCCTTTCTTTCTTTCTTTTCTTTTTTTTTTTTTTTTTTTTTTTTCGAGACAAGGTTTCTCTGTGTAGCCCTGGCTGTCATGAAAATCACTCTGTAGACCAGGCTGGCCTCTCTGTAGACCAGGCTGGCCTCGAACTCAGAAATCCGCCTGTCTCTGCCTCCTGAGTGCTGGGATTAAAGGAATGTGCCACCACGCCCTGCTCTTTCTTTCTTTTTTAAGCAGTGTGCTAGACCAGGCTAGCTGAGTTGTTCTTCAGCCTCTCCTGCACTGGGGTTAACAAACTGCCTCACCGCTGTCAGGTATACATGGTGGGGATCAAACACAGAACCTGTTTGAGCTAGATACCCACTCCAACTGAGCCACATTTCAGCCCCCAGCGACATCATTTTTATTGACAGGTTTTTGTTGTTGTTGTTTTTTGTTTTTGTTTTTCGTGACAGGATTTCTCTGTCCTGGAACTCACTCTGTAGACCAGGCTGGCCTCGAACTCAGAATTCTGCCTGCCTCTGCCACCACACCCGGCTCATACTCATATTTTTTATTGCAGTATATCATTACAGTTATTCAATCTTATTGTTACTGTCAATCTCTTACTGTACCTAATTTTTAAAATGTGTAGATTTGTTTATTTTATGTGTATGCTTTGCCTGCATGCATATACGTATGTGTACCACATATGTGCCTTTTGTGTTAGGGTGTCAGAAGAAGGCATTAGATTCCCTGGAACTGCAGTGATGGATGCTTGTGACTCATCATATGGGTGCTGAAAACCAAACTCAGTCCTCCGAAAAAGCAATAAGTGCTCTAACCACCGGGTCCACTCCAGCCCATTGTGTCTAATTTTAAATTAAGTTTTGTCATAGGGATGTACAAACATGAATTATAGACTCTCTGGGTCTCGGTACTGTTTGAAGCTGTGTTCTTGTCTTAGAACACATTCCCTGAGCCTGAGTGGGGAACTGATGTACTCAGATGGATTATTACTCAAAAGACATGCTCAGTCTCCTGCCCACAAAGGGTGAGAACACACCTGTTGCACGTGACATCCTTGAAGCCAAACAACTGCCATCTCCGAGAGTTCAGCTGTTCTGGCTTGCAAAGGATCCCCCAGCTGGGCCTGTTGACCATTTATCCAGCCGCCATACCACCTGTCATATGTAATTCTTCCCTAATTGCATGTGGCCTCTGGGGTGGGCTAGATTATATAGGCTAGAAAGATTTGGTGTGGAGATCTGGGGGGCAGGGTGTCAGGGGTGAGGAGGGTTCTCCATCTCCGTGGCTATAGGAACGCTATCATCCTTGATGGGTAAAAAAGTTTCCAGTACAGGCTTTTGGGGAGCACCCAGACTCCCTTAAGGAAGTCTCCCAAACACATCGGCTCACGAGAGTGTACTTTGGTGGAATGGTATCTCATTGGTCCTTGGGTCCTTAGGGACAAGGGTCCATGTTGCTTATGTGTCCCCTCCAGTGAAAGAATTTTATCAACAGCACCTCTCTGTTTTGAGCCTCTGAGCCGGTGAGTTAGCGGCATGGCTCTTGTTCCAGATGAGGCAACTACAAAACATTTGGCTAGCTACCCTGGGTGGTGCCCTCCCTGGGCAGGTGGTCCTGGGCTGTATAAGAAAGCATGCTGAGCAGCCATGAGGAGAGAGCTGTGAGCAGCGTTCCTCTATGGTCACTTCTCTCCTCCACGTCCCTTCACTGCCTCACTTCCTGCCTTTGGACTGCCACTGGAAAAGCCTAGGCCCTTTCCTCTCCAATTTGTTTTTTGTTGTTGGGTTTTTTTGTTTGTTTGTTTGGTTGGTTGGTTGGTTTTTTGAGACAGGGTTTCTCTGTGTATTCCTGGCTGTCCTGGATCTCATTTTGTAGACCAAGCTGGCCTCGAACTCAGAAATCCGCCTGCCTCTGCCTCCCGAGTGCTGGGATTAAAGGCGTGTGCCACCATGCCGGGCTTCCAATTTGTTTTTGATCTTGGTCTTTGTCAAAGCAAGAGAAACCCTAAGACACTGCTCCTGTAGAGGCTCTGGGTTCTGTTCCCAGCACATACCAGGCAGCTCACAACCACTTGTAACTCCAGCTCCAAATGGTTCAACACCCTCTTCTGGCTCCCATGGGCACTGCACTCACATTCACAAACACTGAGGCACCTAATACACACAATCAAAACTAAGATGCCTCAGCAGTTAAAGGCTAGACTCACAGCTATAAATATTAAATAAAGATAACGGCACACTGCTACGATCCCAGCACTGGAGAGGCAGAGACAGGTGGATCTCTGTGAGTTTCTAGTAAGCCTGGTATTGTAATCGTTGTGGGGCTCCAGAAAGACCACACCAGGCCAAACAGTTCCATGTAAGGTTTATTGAGAGAGAAAAGGACAAGGTAGCAGTGGAAAGAGAAGGGGGTGGGGGTGGGGAGAGATCAGAGGGGCCTTTCTTTTATATATGGATAGTGGCTTAGCCACAGGTAAAGGTGGGAGGTGAGCCAAGTGGATTCTGGGACTATGGTGGCTGTTTCCTTGGTAACAGATATGTGGGTCACATTATCGCCTATATGTGATGTCACAGGTTTCAGAGGTCCTGATACCTACACCTGGTCTTCACAGTGAGTTCCAGGCCAGCCAGGGCTATACAGTGAAACTCTGTATCAAAACTAAGTGAATAAATAATATTTTTAAAAAAGCAGTGCTGGTACCTGGGCCTTTAGTTTTTCTATTTTGTCACTTCTCTCTGCTTTCCTGTAACCTGATGTTCTATGTTGCCTGTGAAACTCAGGAGCAGCAGCCGGGCGTGGTGGCGCACGCCTGTCATCCCAGCACTCGGGAGGCAGAGGCAGGCAGATTTCTGAGTGCGAGGCCAGCCTGGTCTACAAAGTGAGCTCCAGGACAGCCAGGGCTACACAGAGAAACCCTGTCACGAAAAACCAAAAACAACAAAAAACCCCAAACAAACAGAAAACCAGGAGCAGCACAAACCCACAGCAGATAACTCTGGCTGCTGCTCTCCCTCCCTTTCGCCTTTGTTCTAGACCTTCCTTTCCTTCTGCATCGGCTGTGAAGCTGGCTAGGGAGAGCCTGAGCATCTTCCCAGTCCTGGCTGAGGCTGCAGAGTGGCCAGCCCTAGAAGTGCTTTGAGAGTCAGGCATCATAACGGGGATTTGTTCTGAGGGGTGTGTCACTAGGTGACTGTGGGTACAGCACAGCGTGTATCACGCATGTGTCATAGGTGGTTTCTGTATACAGGGCTGCACACTGCTTACAGTAGACTTACAAGCAGAAAGGAGCATGCACTCAAACAAGGGTAGGCGGGTAGCACAGTCAAATGACAGACCATACATAGCTTCTTATCCTAGTCAAGTAGGGCATGCGGTAAGTCATTGTATGTGTTGATATTAAGTTTTTGGTTTTATTTTATTTTATTCATTAATTTATTTCGAGTCAGGAACTTACTACATAGTATTCTAGATCTTACTGTATAGACCAGGCTATCCTCAAACTCAGAGATTTACCTGCCTTTGCCTCATAAGTGGTGGCCTTAAAGGCGTATACCACCATGCCTTGCTTTTGTTTTTTTGTTTTTTTGAGACAGAGTTTCTCTGTGTAGCCCTGGCTGTCCTGGAACTCACTCTGTAGACCAGGCTGGCCTGGAACTCAGAAATCTGCCTGCCTCTGCCTTCCAAGTGCTGGGATTAAAGGGGTGGGCCACCACGCCTGGCTCTATGCCTTGCTTTTATTTTCCTTTTTTTTTTTTTAAGATTTATTTATTTATTATATATAAGTACACTGTAGCTGTCTTCAGACACACCAGAAGAGGGCATCAGATCTCATTAGAGGTGGTTGTGAGCCACCATGTGGTTGCTGGGATTTGAACTCTGGACCTCTGGAAGAGCAGTCAGTGTTCTTAACCACTGAGTCATCTCTCCAGCCCCTATTTTCCTTTTTAAAGAGATTTTTTTATTTCATGGTATGTGTGTGTGTGTGTGTCTGTGTGTGTGTCTGTGTGTGTGTCTGTGTATATGTGTGTGTGTGTATATTCACACAAATACCTGCATGCATGCCTGCCACAACACATGTTTGGAATTCAGAGGACACCTATAAGGAGTGGGACCCAGGAATCAAACTCAAGCCTCAAGCTTGGTGGCAAATGCCTTTATCCACTGAGCCCTTTCACCAGATCTGGTGGTGGTGGTGTTTCTTTTAAGACAAAGTCTGACTTTGAGGTATCCTGAGCTAACCTTCAGCTGGTGATCTCGCTGCCTCCCTCAAGCCCTCCAGGGCTGGGATGACAGCATGTACCACCATGCCTAGATGCACACTGTACCATTTAAAGTGTACTGCAGCAGGTTTGTTTATGCTAACAACCCAAACTCACAGGTCACTGATGCAGAGGCAGGCATTAAAATGCTGACTGAAGGTAAATTTCAGATCCATTTTCTTCTGATGGTGCCATCTATAAACTGTGAATCCAGTTGTTAACAACACGTGCATTGGAAATACCTGAGATTTTTACTGATGACAAAGTTCTGACATTCTTTTTTTTTTTTAAAGATTTATTTATTTATTATATGTATGTACACTGTAGCTGTCTTCAGACACACCAGAAGAGGGAGTCAGATCTTGTTATGGATGGTTGTGAGCCACCATGTGGTTGCTGGGATTTGAACTCTGGACCTTCGGAAGAGCAGTCGGGTGCTCTTACCCACTGAGCCATCTCACCAGCCCCCAAGTTCTGACATTCTTATTGTTTGTTTGTTTTGTTTTTTGTTGTTGTTGTTGTTGTTTTTTTTCGAGACAGGGTTTCTCTGTGTAGCCCTGGCTGTCCTGGAACTCACTTTGTAGACCAGACTGGCCTGGAACTCAGAAATCTGCCTGCCTCTGCCTCCCGAATGCTGGGACTAAAGGCATGTGCCACTAAGCCCGGCCTATTTCTGACATTCTTAATTAAAGCAAAAGATGTGTTTCGGTTAAAAGCTTGTGAAAATGTGGTGGGTTTTTAAATTTTTTTTTTTTTTAGCTCATTCAAGTTGATAGTGTTTATAGGACTCCTGTGCAAGTCTTTCAAAGAACACCAAGAAAACATGTTAACTGAACAAAATCTGAACACCTATTTTAGTGCTTAAAGTGGGTGGGGCTTGATGTAAAGATGGCTACCATGAAGCAAACACCCTCTGGGGGACCAAGCAATATGCCAGACAGTAGGCTTGCTACATCTTTTTCCCCCCACTGGTAACAAAACAAAACTAAAAAAAGCTGAAGATCAAATACTGTTTGTAACACACATGTTCTACTCTGAACATTGCACAATGTAACATACACAATGTTAGCTACAAACATTTTTTCCCCTTGAGTCAGGGTTTCTCTACCTATCCCTGACTCTCCTGGAACTCATGGTGTAGAAAAGGCTGGCTTTGAACTCACAGAGATCTTTGACCTCTGCCTCCTGAGTGCTAAGATTAAAGGCCTATGCTTCCAATGCCCAACTAGCTATAAATTTTTTAAAAACCTAAATATTATGGGGTTATGGCTAATGGAGAAAAATTTTCTGGAACTGTTAGCCTTCTGTCTAGGCTCAGCCTCACAGTTACCTGGCAACAGCAAGGTATGCCTGACTCACTATAAAAGGGGCTGCTTGCCCCCTCTTTGATCTTTAGGTCTCTTGGTCTTTTCTTGTTCTCTTGCTCTTTCTCTGATTCCCTTCCCCCTCTCTCTCCCCGCGTGCTCATGGCCTCTCTCTCTCTCTCTCTCTCTCTCTCTCCCTCCCTCCGTCTCTCTCCCTCTCTCTGCCTTTCTCTGTCTTTACTATCCTCTTAACTCCCCTCCCCATGCCCTGAGTAAACTCTATTCTAAACTATCTCTATCTAAACAGTCGTGTGGCTGGTCCCTCAGGGGAAGGGATGCCTTCACATGGGCCCGCTGAGGCATCCCCTTCCCCCATACCTCATCCCACCTCCATAGAACACATCTTTTTAAAAACACATCAGAAAGAACAAGAACAAAGCCCTGTGTTTGGGGAGGTTTAGGAACTCTGGCCTTGATGGAGGCGGTGTGTCACGTGGGCTGGGGCAGGCTAGATTAAAGACTCCCAGTGCAATTGTATTTGACTTGCTCTCTCTACTTCCTGTTTGTGTTTTGTGTTAGGTGTGAGCTCTCTGCTTGCTGCTCCAGTCGCTGTGCTTGCCTGCTGTGGTGCCTCCCTACCAGGACAGACTCTTGTGCTTTTGGAACCATAAGCCAAATAAACCCTTCCTTCCATAAGCTGCCTTGGTTTTGGTGGGTTTATCCCAGCCACAGAGAAGAAACTGAGATAGAGACAGTTGGCTTTTAGTCTAGGCTCCGCCCCACAGTTACCTGGCAACAGCTGCTTGCCCACTCTTGCTCTGTCCTCTAGCTCCAGCTCGCCTTCTCTCCCCATTCCCCTCCCCCCCCCCCCACGTGCTCATGGCCGGCCTCTACTCCTCTGCTCTCTCTCTCCGTGCCTTTCTCTGTCTCTGCCACTCTCCCAACTCCCCTCCCCATGCCCTGAGTAAGCTAGATTCTATACCATACCGTCGTGTGGCAGGTCCTTTAGGGGGAAAGGATGGCTCAGCAATGGGCCCGCAGAGGCACCCTTCCCCCACACATATCGTGCCTCCTACAAACATATTCCTTCTTTTTCTTATCTTTTTATAAAACACAGAGACTAGCCTAGAATATATGAGACCTTGTCTCAAAAGAGGAGGGGAAGGGGTCCAGAGGGGAGGACGAGTCTTCTAGAGGACCCTATTACAGCCACCAGCTGCAAGGCTCGCTGCTGCAAAGGTGTTAATCTCCCCATCTCCCTGCTGATTCAAAGCATTCCTACTCCGAAGTCCCCTTTCCTGCCTTCCTGTAGGAATGTAGAAGCCCAGTGGGGTTTATATGGGACCAGAACACAGGGGTTGGGGGCAGGAAGTAAAGTACGTTCATCAGGGCGGATTAGAAAGCCACTGCCTTTAAAACCGAGAGTTTTGCACAAGGATAAACACAGTGGTAGAACAGAGACTAGGAAGTCCAGAAACAAGCCACACTATAGGAAAGGATCTCTCTCTGTCCCTCCCTTTTTTCTTCCCTCCCTCCCTAGTTCAATTTAAAAAAATAAAAAATAATAAAAATAATGAGCCCAGAAAGGTGACTTGAAAAGACGGCTCAGCTGGTCCTAATAAGAGGCCTTGCTGCTCCTGCAGATGGCCTTAGGTTCTCAGCACCCACATCAGAACCCAAGTTCATTTCCCAGTACCTACATCTCTCTCTGGCAGTGTGTGTGTGTGTGTGTGTGTGTGTGTGTGTGTGTGTGTGTGTGTGTGTGTGTGCATTCGCGCGCGTGCGTCTATGTGTGTGTGAAAGGGACCGAAGGAACAGGGTCCTAAAGTGAGCCAGGGTGTGTGTGTGTGTGTGCATTCGCGCGCGTACGTCTATGTGTGTGTGAAAGGGACCGAAGGAACAGGGTCCTAAAGTGAGCCAGGGGCTCCCTGGTATTCCAGGTATTTTGTTCTAGCAGTGAGAAAAGACTGCAGGTACTGAAGGCTAACCAAGCACTGTGATGCAGGACAGTGTCCAGCAGGCTCCAGAGGTGGCTTCTGGTGACCCGGGAAAGGATCCCAGAGTTGTAAAGGACCAGAGCTTGGCCTAGAAGGCAGATGGCAGGGGGGGATGGGGGGTCGGAGGCGGCAGCTGGAGAGATGGCTCAGCAGTTAAGAGCACCTGAGAGAGGGAGATAGGTTCCCTGCAGTCACGCTGGGTGACTCAACACCACCTGGAATTCCAGCTCCAGGGAATCTGGCTCTGCAGGTTTGAAGAGATGGATGGGGGCTGGAGAGATAAAGGCACCTGCCCCCAAGCCTGGGGTTCCCCGCCCGTGTGTGTGTGTGTGTGTGTGTGTGTGTGTGTGTGTGTGTGTGAAGGGTGTTGAATCCCCTAGAGCTGGCTTCATCAGGGAACCTCTGAGTGAACCTGTGTGTGTGTGTGTGTGTGTGTGTGTGTGTGTGTGTGAAGGGTGTTGAATCCCCTAGAGCTGGCTTCATCAGGGAACCTCTGAGTGAACCT
The DNA here is from genome assembly GCF_000001635.26 of Mus musculus. Taxonomy (NCBI): domain Eukaryota; kingdom Metazoa; phylum Chordata; class Mammalia; order Rodentia; family Muridae; genus Mus; species Mus musculus. Next base: position 62,827,990 of record NC_000075.6, read on the forward strand.
GTGCGCGAGTGCGCGCGCGCGCGCACACACACACACAGACACACATGACAAGTTTCAAAAACAATACCCTATTTTATACGTCCCTATAGGAAAATAGAACTCTACTAGAGTTCGTGCTATTTTAGATACGTTTCCATTTTCAGCAGTCTTTCCTACCAGGATTTACTTTACCCAACACACTAAACTGCCACATAGCGGCGAAAGAGAGAAACTACAGGCTCCTTTTAAAAGCTGATTATTATTTGATGTATGTAAAGAATAAACCCAGCATCAGATAAACACTTGGAGACGGAGTGGTAGCGTGCCGCCTTACTCCCAGCACTCTTGAAGCAAAGGGGTAAAAATCTCTGTGGGTTCTGGGCCAGCCTGAGCTACACAGCAAGTACAAGGTCAGCCAGAAGTAACATGGTGTGACCGTGCCTCAAACAAACCAACGCTCAGAGACCCAACTTAAGGACTTGTATGTGACCTGTCGCTGTATCTTCCTTTCCTGTCCTACAGTATCTCTAAAGGTAACAGAGACAACAGAAAGCCACTCCCTCCCCCAGATGCTTTCAGGGCGGTCCCCTGTCGAACGTGACCTGAGTCACGTTCCCAATCAGTTTGCCCGTGATCAATTACAGAGCAGATACTGAGAAGTGAGTTTTGGAGTTAAAAGGCAAAAAAAAAAAAAAAAAAAAAAAAAAGAAAGGTTTTTCAGTACTGAGTATAGAGAATATGGGGTGTACACAATCTTCAGAAAGGCTGAGGGCACAAAGCAGCTTGAACCGCAGCTCCAGTGTGTGGCACCCAAGTGTTCGGCCCTGAAACCATGGCAACACGACGAAGCGCTTCGGACTGGCTCCCACGCCTGAGCTCGGGCTGCAGCGCCCCCGCAGGCCGTCCTCAGAAGCACACCGGGAAGCTGCAGGCGCCAGGAAGCTGCAGGGAACGCCCTTCGGCCTCTGCACGCGCCTGCAGCACTTCTGCCCAAGCGGTCAGCTCCCTTCCACTCACTTGACGAGCCTCTCGGGAGAACTTCCCTGTGTGCCCCGGGGCTGACTCTCATGCGGTCAAGGATTCTGGGAAATGTAGTTCCTGGCTTCTCTGTGCCGAGACTTAGGAATGGGAACTACAATCCTTTTCACTGCCACTGCAGGAACTGGCGTGAATATTGCCCATCCCTTTTCTCTCCTGTCTCAGATCCTTGATTTTATTTATTTATTTTAGCAGTTGTCTTAGTTAGGGTTTCTATTCCTGCACAAACCAAGAAGCATTTGCGGAGGAAAGGGTTTATTCAGCTTACATTTCCAAATTCTGTTCATCACCAAGGAAGTCAGGACTGCAACTCAAGCAGGTCAGAAAGCAGAAGCTGATGCAGAGGCCATGGAGGGATGTTACTTACTGGCTTGCATCGCTGGCTTGCTCAGCCCGCTCTCTTATAGAACCAAGATTACCAGCCCAGAGATGGTCCCATCCACAAGGGGCCTTTCCCCCTTGATCACTAATTGAGAAAATGTCCCACAGTTGCATCTCATGGAGGCATTTCCTCAGTGAAGCTCCTTTCTCTGTGATAACTCCAGCTGTGTCAAGTTGACACAAAACTAGCCAGTACAGCAGTGTTAATGTTTTATGTTTTTGTTTTTTTCGAGACAGGGTTTCTCTGTGTAGCCCTGGCTGACCTGAAACTCACTCTGTAGACCAGGCTGGCCTTGAACTCAGAAAACTGCCTCCCAAGTGCTGGTATTAAAGGTGTGTGCCACCACCGCCCAGGGGTAATGTACTTTTTGTAACTCAGGCTGGCCTCCAACTCAGTCCCCCTCAGCACACACAGTGAGAAGGCTAAGCAGATTCCATGACAGGCTTCAAATTGGCAGTTAAGGAGACTAGGCCTAGCCGGGCAGTTGTGGTGCACGCCTTTGATCCTAACACGCTGGGAGGCAGAGGCAAGCAGATTTCTGAGGTCGAGGCCAGCCTGGTCTACAGAGTGAGTTCCAGGAACAGAGAAACCCTGTTTCAACCCCCACCCCCCACCCTCACCCCAAAAGAAAGGAAACTAGATCTAAATCTCTGTTTCCAAGAACTGGGCAATTCCAGGCAATTCCAGGCCTTAGAAGCCACCCGGCCGGAGGCAAGGACAATGAGTCAGCACTGTTTCCAGACCTCCCAAACAAGTTTCCAGCCCCCACACCCGGTAATGGAATGTCCATAGAGATGGACCCAACAGATTAACAGTGAGGTCATCTCATGTGCCTTAAATCAGGTCTGCAAGCTCACTTGGGGGGGTCTATCTTAGTAATGGGGAGACCCCAGCATGTTGAACTTCTGCAGAATAAAACCCTCTTTGCATTTACATACTATTTGAGTCTGGGGTGTCATTCTTTGGCGAATCATGGATCCTTACCACAGCAACATAAAACAACCCTATTGTCTCCATTCTGGGTCCAGTTGTTACAGGAACAATCGCAGTTCTTCACAATCCTAGGACACTGGTTTTCTCTTACTGCGCTGTGGCTCACACCTAGAGCCTTGCACTAAAACCACACTCTCCCACCTCCTCCCCTAGTTAACTCTTACGCGTTGGTGTTGTGTGTACACTCTCGGGTCTCAGCTGGTGCACGGTCAACACTGGGTATATCCCTCTATCACAGCCCCAGGAGAGCTTATTCATGTGAATGGAGGCTGGCTGCCAAGCCCCAGAGATCCTACTGTCCTTGCCATCCCCCCCCCACCCGCCCCCCACCCCCTGCAGTGTTGGAATAACTGTGTGCCACCTCACTCCTGGGATTGTTTTGTTTTAACCTGGATCGGAGGTGTCAAACTCGGATCCTCATTCTTGTGTGACAAGCACCTTACTGACTTGAGTCAAATCAGCAGTCCAAACTGGCATAGTGGTACACAGCAGTATTCCAAGTATTTGGGGGTCTGAGGCAGGAGGATGGTGAGCTCACGGGCACCTGGGCTACACACCTAAATTTCCTCTCAGAAAGAAAGAAGAAAGAAGGAGGGAGGGAGGGAAGGAAGGAAGTTTATGTCAGAGACAGAGACAGAGAAAGAGAATAGTTCAAAAATGTGTGGCTACATCAGAGAGGTCTTTGAGTTTCCAATGGAAGTTACAGATTTTCAGAAAATAGACCATAGCTGAGCATCCTAACCTGACTGTCTGGATCCAGAAACTCTGTAAAACAGGAAAAGCTTTAAGTTCTGATGTGATGGCACTAATGGAAAATTCAACCCTGACCTCACAGACAGGTGTCCTAACAAAATTCAGGTGTGCCAGCATACTATGCACAATTACCTTCAGTTTATGTAAATAAATGTGTGCAACACAACTGATTTGCATGTTCCGACTTGAATCCCATCTTCAAAATATCCCATTACATACATGCAAACAGTTCTTTAAATGTGAAGCCCATCAGAGATGTGACCCATAAATCCTGAAGTATGTCATGTAAAAATATCCCTGACCCTTATGTGGACCTGTCCAGAGAGAGAGTACATCGAGATTATATATATATATATGGCATAGTAAGCGGTCACAGCCCAGGTGCCGTGGCAGGACCGTTAATTTGAAGCCAAGCATGGTGGCAAAAGCCTTTAACCCAGCACCTGTGAGGCCGAGCTGGCAGATGTCAGAACTCACGGCTGGGTGGGCTGCACAGTGAGTTAGTTCCAGGCCACTCTAACCTAGACTCAAAGTCTCAGAAAATCCCACTTCAGTTCTCATCAAGAGGACAGAGCCATTAGAGTTCTCTCCCAACACTTTGAAAAGGTATGAAAAACATTTCTAATTAAATATTCACTGCTAACTTCTGTTCATCCATTACATTTAAATTGTATTAAAGATATAATAGCTAGGGTATAGATCAGTGGTAGAACCCTTAGTTAACATTCTTTTTTTGTTTGTTTGGTTGGTTGGTTTTTGGTTTTGTTTGTTTGTTTGTTTGTTTGTTTTCGAGACAGAGTTTCTCTGTATAGCCCTGGCTGTCCTGGAACTCACTCTGTAAACCAGGCTGGCCTCGAACTCAGAAATCCGCCTGCCTCTGCCTCCCAAGTGCTGGGATTAAAGGCATGCACCACCACCGCCTTCTTAAGGCCCTGGGTTCCATCCCTAATACACACACACACACACACATACACACACACACACAAATACACACACACACATAGACACAGACACACACAGAGACACACACATACGCACATGCACATACAGACACATACACACACATATGTGGGGGCACGGGGGCAGGATTTATGGGACTGCATTTAAAATGCTCCCATAAGCCCTGGGAACTAGCTCAGTGGTTGAGAATCCTTGTCGCTCTTGCAGATGACCTGTCTTGAGTTTCTAGCACCCACAGCTGTTCTAAGCTCTCGTTCCAGAGAATTTTGTGCCCTCTTCTGACTTCTATGAGCATTATACACACGTGTAGACAAAATAATTCATATAGAATGTTTAAAAACTTAAAATCAAAATACTACCATGCCAGGCACTTGGGAGGCAGAGGCAGGCGGATTTCTGAGTTCGAGGCCAGCCTGGTCTACAGAGTGAGTTTCAGGACAGCAGAGCTATACAGAGAAACCCTGTCTCAAAAAACAAAACAAAACAAACAAACAGAAAATTACTACCATAGCCACACACCTTTAATCCCATTGCTTAGGAGGCAGAGGCAGGTGGATCTCAGTAAATTTCAGGATCAATATAGAGAGTTCCAGGCCAGCCAGTGTTACACAGAAAGAGTCTACCTTTAAACAACAACAACAACAACAACAAAAAAAAAAAACAGAGAAACTGGGTGTGGTTTTATAAATCTGTACCCTGAATTCCAGAGGATCCTCTCAGGAGGATCAGGACTCAAGGTCATCCTTGGCTACAGAGTAAGTCTGAGGAGACACTCAAAGAGAGGTGGTTCAGGCTGGTGAGATGGCTCAGTGGGTAAGAGCACCGACTGCTCTTCCAAAGGTCCTGAGTTCAAATCCCAGCAACCATCTGGCACACTCTTCTGGAGTGTCTGAAGACAGACAGCTACAATGTACTTTTATATATAATACCATAAATAAATAAATCTTTAAAAAAAAAAAAAAAAGAGGTGGCTCACACCTCTACTCCCAGCACTCAGGTGGTAGAGGCAGGCAGATGTCCATCAGTTTGAGGCCAGCCTGGTCAATGTAGTAAGCTTCAAGCCAGCCAAAGCTATATAGTGAGATCCTGTTTGAAAACAAGAGCAAAGCAGGAAGGGGAGGGGGTCTTTGGGAGATGGCTCAGTCTGTAAAGTGCCCTTCACATAAGCCTGGGGAGTTGCATTCAGATCTCCAGAACCCATGTAAAATTCAGGCCTGTAAACTCAGCCCTGGGGATGGGGAGAATCCTTGAAGCTCCTTGGCAGGCCGGCCTAGCCAGAGTCACGTTCAGTAAGAGACACTGGCTCACACAGCAAATGTAAAGAGTGATCTAGGGAGGTCTCCTGCACACAGGCACGCGAACCTGCAGGCACTGGTACACACAGACAAGGAAGAAAGGAAGGGAGGAAATATTGGTCCCTGTGTGCCTCATTCTGATGCAGCTCAAGAGATGCTTATTGACTGACTGGTACCTTATTGTCTAGCTGGGAAGAAGGAACCAGTTTTGCCAGCAGGGCCCATTAAGAATTGTGACTTGCTTATTGTTTGGTGAGGGATCTTGTATCCAAGCCAATGAATAGTTAATTTAATGTCTAACCAGGAGGGTTTCCTGCATTGGGTGGAAAGTTAATTCCTAGGTCATCCATGCATTATGCATAGATTGGTTTGACCTGATTCTGCTGTTGGCACTGAAGCCCATTCCAGGAAGATCAGGAGATGCAAAGGAGCATGGAAGACAGGAATGGAAGTAAACAACTCTTGTTAAGAGCTTTTCTCTTGCTCACAGTCAGCTAATGGATGGATCATAGGGCTCCCAATGGAGGAGCTAGAGAAAGTAGCCAAGGAGCTAAAGGGATCTGCAACCCTATAGGTGGAACAACATTATGAGCTAACCAGTACCCCGGAGCTCTTGACTCTAGCTGCATATATATCAAAAGATGGCCTAGTCGGCCATCACTGGAAAGAGAGGCCCATTGGACTTGCAAACTTTATATGCCCCAGTACAGGGGAATACCAGGGCCAAAAAGGGGGAGTGGGTGGGCAGGGGAGTGGGGGTGGGTGGATATGGGGGACTTTTGGTATAGCATTGGAAATGTAAATGAGTTAAATACCTAATAAAAAATGGAAAAAAAAAAAAAAAAAAAAAAAAAAAAAGCTTTTCTCTTAAACTTCAGGCACGAAGAACCTCAAGACCAAAGGAGTTGGCTTTCTAGCAGGCTGATGATGCTATAGGGCAGCCTCAAACTTACTATGTGTCTCTTACTGAACCGCCCTAAGCTTGGAAGTAATCCATCTTTTTGCTTTTTGTTTTGTGTTTTTTTCAAGACAGGTTTTCTCTGTGTAGCCCTGGCTGCCCTGGAACTCACTCTGTAGACCAGGCTGGCCTCAAACTCAGAAATCTGCCTGCCTCTGCCTCCCAAGTGCTGGGATTAAAGGCATGGGCCACCAATGCCCAGCTGAGCTAGCCTTTTATTTTAGTGCAGTTTCTTAGTCCTGTCCAGTGTCAACTGCAGCCAGTATTTATTTATTTATTTTAGGTTGTTTTGTTTTGCTGCAGACTTCAGCATTGCTATACAGTAGCCAAGGATGACCTTGAACCCCACCCCCTCCCTCCACTTCTTGGTACTTTACAGTCCCACATCACAGCATCTGTCTACTGCCACTAGTCTCACCTTTTCCTAAATTTCATGGAATGGCTCAGGATTTTCTGTTGGTTCTTTTCTCTTTGTGACACTTTTGAGATTCACCCATGCTCTTATCCGCACCAGGGGCTCAGTTGCTCCTGTGAGGGAGTTGTCTCCATTACTAGGATGCTCCACGACGAGTTTAATCCATGCAGCTGTTCATGCTCTTAGTTTTAGTTTAGAACTATTACAATAAGGTTGCCAGGAACCTGTCCGGCACAAGTCTTCCTGTGGACAGATGCTGAATAAACACCTAGAGACAGGACGGCTGGATCGTGTGATAACACATATTTAACTTTCTAAGAAAAGTTTAACTGTTTTCCAAAATACCTGAACCAACTCAAGTTGTGCAATCTTGAAAACTTGAGCAGGGCAAAGGTGGTGCATACCTTTATCCCAGCACTTAGGAGGTAGAGGCAGGCAAATAGATCTCTGTGAGTTGGAGGCCAGCCTGGTCTACAGAGTGACCTACAAGAGCCTGGTCTTGACTTTAAGGACTGCCTAGCTAGACAAAGAAACCTGGTGTAGGAAAACAAAACAAAAAGAAAAAGGGAGGGAGGGAGGGAGGGAGGGAGGGAGGGAGGGAGAGAGAGAGAGAGAGAGAGAGAGAGAGAGAGAGAGAGAGAGAGAGAGAAGAAAAGCCTAACTCTAACTCTGCCTTTAGGGCTCTTCTACAAATTATTTGATTGCTGGACACTGAAACTGAAACTCTGAGAATTGAGGCCATTTGCTCTTTCCGTGTGCAGGAATCATGTCCCCATAAAGTCACAAGCAAGGTCCTGAAATGCATGCCCCTCTGTGCCCAGAAATTGACACTCCGTTTACCCTCCACAGCATACTTCCATGACATTTAAGAGCTAAAGGAGATGGCGTTCTTCAAGGGAGCTGGCAGGATGGGAAAGAGCAGGCCTGTGACTCCCATTAGATTTGGGCAGGGCTGTGCTGCTCATCCAGGGAAGCCCCCCCCCCCCCCAGCCTGGACTCCTCTCCCCTTGGCAGCAGCTGGTCTTTCAGGCAGAAGGCAGATTTGTTGGTATTTAAGTAATTGGAGGATTAAATGGGTCACAGGCTCCCCCCTCGATATGCCCACCCAAGGGTTATTAACTTCATGATCACATCTGGGTACCTCAGCCCCTCCCTTTGCAGCCCAGCAGCACTGCAAAGCCACAGAGAGGGGAAGAGATTGGGGTCAGAGTGGGGAAGCCACAGCAGCACCAATCTGCAGACCAGATTCCTGGGAATTAAGCCGAGGACCTGGTTTGGATGCTGTCACTGGCTGACCTTGAACATATTACTTCAGCTCAGGATGTTGGTGTTGTTTGTTCCCAAATCAGGACATCACCTGTTCTGGTTATGACATAGGCAAGATAAAAGAGATAAAAGAAAAAGAGCCATGGAAGGAGGGCTGGGCTAGAGGTGGCTGCCTTCTGAGAGTCTTGAAACTGGGCAAAGTTCAATAGCACTTGGGGAGGAGACAAAGACATCAAAAGTTTAAGGACGGGGCTGGAGAGATGACTCAGAGGTTGAGAGAGAGCACTGACTGCTCTTCCAGAGGTCCCGAGTTCAATTCCCATCTGTAATAAAATCTGGTGCCCTCTTCTGGCATGCAGGCATATATGCAGACAGAATACTATACATAATAAATAAACACTTAAAAAGTTTAAGGTCATCCTTAGCTATATAGTAAGTTTGAGGCTATACTGGTTTACATGGATGCTATTTAAAAAAAAAAAAAGGAAGGAAATAAGATAAAGAAAAATTTTTAAAAAATGCATGGAAACAAATGTAGCATTTGGTAGTTACCACAGCAACAATCTAGTTGTGGCCTCTGGGCTGAAGAGAATGATTTTGAGGCAGAGAGCCCCAGCCTCTCATGGTCAAGCAGTCCATGCAGGTCTGACCAAAGTAAGGAAGAATAACTTTCATTAAAAAAAAAAAAAATTCAGAGTTCAATGCCCCTGTACCATAAAAGGGGACCTCAGAACAGGCTGATATACATAACCAGTCTGGGAGTTGGCTGATATAGATAACAAAGCTCAGTTGGTAGAGTGGTACTGTACAAGCATGAAGACCCCAGTTTGGATCCCCAGGTGTATGCAGCACATTTGTAATCCACAGAGACAGGTGGATCTCTGATGCACACTGACCAGCCAGTCTAGCCAAATTGATAAGCTCCAGGCCCAGTGAGATCCCTGTCTCCAAAGACAAGAGAAACAACCAAGACAGACACCCAGTGAAGACCTCTGGCTTCCACATGCACCTGCCTGTACATGTGCACAATCTCCAAGATCACACAATCACCACACACGAGTGCACACACACACCACACCACGCATACACATGTACAAGTGCATGAACGCATACATGCTCTCCAACAAAACCAGCCCAACAGAGCCAGATAGTCTGCAAGAGGCTCATGCATTTCTCAAAGCTATAGATGAAATAGCTCACCCTTTGTTACAGATGAGTAAACTGAGTCTGGGAGAGGCCGAGCAATTTATCTGACCTCTGTGACACTGGTCCCCAGACAGTGTGCCTTGCAGATACTTCTCATGTTTGGCTTCTGTTCTCTTTTCTCATTGGGACATTGTCTCCTTGGGTTCTGGATGCCATCTATGTTCCTGCGGCTCAATCTATCTGCCAGGCTCCTACCGACCGACATGGCGTCTGAGCTTCACACCCATGGGTCCAACAGCATCCTGACCCAACCAAAGCTTCGTGGGTCCAAAGATGACGTCTCATTTACCTGTGCTTGCTCCACCCACTTAGATGCAGCGCCTGGTCACATCTAAACTCCTCTCCCCTTACAGCCATGCATCCGAAGAAGATAGCTCCCACACCACTGGGCATGTCTCACCCCCAACCCCCCTTTACTGATACAGTCCAGGACCCTCATTAGAACTTGGTACCCGACAGGCTGCACCTCCTCCATCTCTGGTTCTGCCTCTGGGCTGTGCCTGAAATGCACACATATGCCAGTCTCTTGCCAGGGCCCTTCCTGAGGTTCTCAGGGATTGGGGGCTCCAATCTAAACCCCTCTCTCCCCCATCTCAGCCAGTCTCTCACTCCCCTGAGCAGCGTGGTTCTCACACAACTTTCCACTCCTCCATACCAGCTAGTCTCTGGACAGGGTGTGGGAGGAGGAGGGGTGGGTGTGTGGGGAATTCTGGCCGTTCCCTCTGCCTGGAGCTCTTTCCTGTCTCCAGTTCATACTTCTCTGTCAGCTATCCTTCCTGTGATGCCTGTTTGGCCTTACTGCCTCTATGGCTACACAACCCTCAGAACTTCCTCCACCATTACCAGAAGCTACGAACAGAAGCGCTTCTGAACAGGGCTCATAGGTTCCTGCACAGAACTTACGAGGTTCTTAACACAATTGAATGAGGAAGGGGTGTGTGTCTTTCCCCAACGCCAGGACTGGATTCTGGACCACCTCGTTGTCCTCCAACTAGGAGAGAATTCACTATTCTCTTCACCTATCAAAGCACAGTGGATAGTTTATCGAGCAGTCTTTAATCTGAGGAAGGAGGGCTCAAAGACCCCGGGTCTTCTGATGACCTCACAGCTTGGTCATTCCAGGTCCCCGGTTCACCTTCGTCCAGTACCCTCAAGCCCGGCTAGGCAAGGCTTCCTTCCTGCAGAAATGCAGAGAACCCAGGAAAAAAACAAAAGCAAGCAAACAAACAAACAAACAAGACGCCAGGCTTCCCCACTGGAGTGCAGATTCAACTAAGACCCAAGACCTCTGGGACATAAGTTAGGCCCCTCCTTCTCAAACAAAACACGCCCTCCAGCTGTCTCCCTCCACCTCCGCTCTCTCATTCCTCCTCCCTCCTCCCCACACTCCATCCTCCTCTCCGGTCTTGCCCCAAGCCCCTCCCTATCCTCCTCCCTTCACCAGTTCTCCCCCTGCTCTTTCCTCCAGCTTCTCTCCTCCCTCCTCCCCTCCAGCCTCCAGCTCCTCCCCTCCCCTCCCGCCCGCCCTGGGGCCCCGCGCTCGCTTCCCTCTCTCCCGCCCAGCCTTCCCCGCGTTGGGCGCCGAGGCTCCGCGCGGCCCGCGCAGCCGTCTCTCCTCCCGGAAGGCGAGGCCGAGCGTGGCGGCCATGGAGGCGGCGACGCGGAGGCGGCAGCTCCTCGGAGCGGCGGGCGGCCCCGGTGTCGCGTTCGTGCAGGCCAGGTGCGCGCGGAGCGGGGACAGGGAGGCCGCGAGGGGCCCCAGAGTTTGAGAGACCTCGCCAGGGTTAAGGAAACCGCAGGGATAGGCTACTCGGGGGCCACCCCGGCCAGCCTGGCTGAGTCCCTGTGCCACTTCCAAGTTTTTAGGAACCTCCTGCTCTGGGCAAGACTGTGACTCTGCTCTGAATCCGGTGGCTCAGGGCCCAGGGAAAGTGGGCCGTTAACCGGGGACAGCGTGACTCTCCCATCCTGAATGAGAGACCCCTTCCCTCAGAGGGGAGATGTTTGGGGTTTATCTGGCTCGACAGGGCAGAGCCAGAGGCGCAAAACCCGCCCTTTCATCTTTTCCTCCAGTCTGCCTCCATCCGCTCCACTGACCAAAGCATTCCCGCCTGTCACATGTATTGATTAAACACCTGTCATGTGCCTAGCGTTGTGCCAGATGGCAAACAGGAAAGTCTGAGCCAAAGCAGGTGACAGCTAATTCTGGAGGGCTTTCTGGAGTTGAACAGTACAAGACTCTGCAGAGGACAGACACTTACTGCCGGGCATGGTGGCAATGCTTTTAACCCCATCACTCAGGAGGCAGAGGCAGGTTTCTAGGGGGATGTAATCCAGTTGGTAGTGACTGCATAGCATGCAGGAAGTCGTGGTTCTTCCCAGGCCACAGAAACTGGACATGGTAGACAGTGGAAGGATGTGAGGAAACACAAGGACTATACATACTAGTGTTGGACATGTCACACGTGTAAGAGAAAATCAACGACAGGGGCTGGACCAACTTTAAAGTGCCCTGAATGTCCCAGAGTTGGCCGAGAAGGCCCTAGAGTCTGAAGTTGGAGGAGGCACCTACTCTGGGTGGGGAGGCTGTTCACTTTGAGCAGGAAAGACCCCTTACCTTCCTCACCTGAGTGACCTGGTAAAAATGTATATTCCATATGCCACAGGTACCAAAGAGCCGTGGAGAGATTTGAGCACTCATGTGCACCAGGTGAATTTTAGGAAGTCCCTGGCACTGTTTGGAATGGTGGGGGAAGTTCTGGGAGACTGGGTTGAGGGCAGCCTTTTCATAGTTCCGACTGGGGAGCAATTCTCTGAGCATGTGCTGTGCTGCCTCTGGTAACATTTCTACCTGGTGGTCATCCTATGAGCTCTCCGTGGCGTAGTCACAGGGTAGCCATCTTAGTTTGTATATACACGTCATCAGGGCAGATTTGCCCTTAGGCACATTATTGAGCAGCTTCTTGTCACTTGAGGGTCCCTATACTCTAAGTATTAGGTCATCATCTCTGACTGATAAGGAAGTGGTCCAGTGTGCAGTAAGGAGGTGCCTGACCAGACTGAGGCTCAGGCTGTAAAACGCCCAAAAACCTTCTACAAGTTCAGCAGACATTCCACAAGCTGCCCCCGGCACTAAGGGGATCAAAACCATCTTCCATATTTGTGGCTGTCACGGTTGTTCTACCTGTTATCTGTCCATCGACGCTACAGTGTTTACATTATTTAAGCTGTCTTTGCTTTTTGTGTTTAGACAGGGACTCTATTACATAGTCCTGGCTGTCCTGGAACTCCATCTGTAGAACCAGGCTGGCCTCAAACTTGGAGATCCACCTGCCTCTGCCTCCTGAGTGCTATAAGGTGAGTGCCACCACAGCCGTCTCTGGGACCTTTTCTTTTTTTCCTCATTGTTTGTCTGCACGTCTTCATTTTTGTTGAAATGTCCGGAGCCCTTCTCTCTACTCCCCGTACACAACTCTCTAGACAAGCCCTTTGCCTTTCTGCCCCCCAGGCTTGCAGATGCTGCTGCCTGGTCCTGGCTTCCCAGCTGTCGAGGTGTCAGTGCCCCCCGCCCCGTGGTAGACTTGGGAAGCTGAGGAGGGGAGCAGGAGCAAAGGCTGGGCTTGCCTCAGGTTACCTGGACTGGCATTGGCTTTCGCCAAGCCGATATCCTCCTCCATTCAGTCTGTCGCTCCTGATGGGGGCCTAGAACCAACGTGGCCTGGGGGGAGGGGGCTCAGCCTGGGAAGTTTGGAGTCAGAACTTGGGACAAGCTTGAGGTTCCTCATCTTGCGGTGTTGAGGGGAGGTACCTTTCCCCTGTGTGATCTGCCATCACTGTCAAAGCCCCGCAGAAGGAAACGGTTGGTTCAGAAGTTTGCCTGTCTTTTGTCTGTGTATTGCTGGTAAAGGAAAGCTTTCATTAGGCTGAGGAAAAGCCAGCACGAGAGAGAAAGCCCTGCAGTGCAGAGCAGGATTCTGAGCATCCACGTGTGTGAGTCTGGAGTCCCGAGCTCGGCTCTTCCCCTCATCCTGTTGCTACCTCTTTCCCCTACCTGCCCCCCTAAGCTAGGCCGCACTAATGTCAGGGGTTCTCATTTACTGAAGTGCTTCCTGGGATAGAGGGAGAAATTGTTAAGGAGCCTCTAGTGTGAGCCAGTGCACCAAGTGGCCTCATTTCCCCCACTTCCCCATGTGTGTGCTTTCAAAACCCCTTTATTCTTTCTCTTTTCTAATTTTTTTTTAGCAGACTTAATTCTTTTATTTTTCTTGTACAAAATCCTTATGTAGTAGCCACAGCTGGAGCCTGGGTCCTCTGAACAGAGACTCTGGTGTGATCAGTGAATTCCTGATAAGGAGACTTGGTGAAGACAGTCTCTTTCCAGAGGTGGGGGTCAGGTAGCTGTAAGTCTTGGAGATGGCATCAAAGGTGGCCTTAGCAAAGTTGCCCAGGGTGGCAGTGCAGCCTCTGGCTGAAGTGTAGCAGTCATCTATACCGGCCATCATCAGGAGCTTCTTAGGCACAGGAGCAGAGACAGTGCCAGTGCCTCTGGGGGCAGGGATGAGACGCACCAGCACAGAGCCACAGCGGCCTATCACCTTGCATGGAACAGTGTGGGGCTTGTCAATCTTGTTCCCCAAGTAGCCTCTCCGCACAGGGACGATGGAAAGCTTGGCCAAGATGATGGCCCCTCGGATGGCAGTGGCAACCTCCTTGGAGCTCTTAACGTGACCACTGTAGTCCCCAGTAGCGACAAAAGCCTTGAACCTGGTCCGCTGGCCAGCCCGAATCTGCTTCTGCACTGGCATGATTTTCAGACCCTCATCCTTTAGGGACGCACCCAGGAAGAAGTCAATGATCTCAGACTCCTTAATGGGCAGGGAGAACAGGTAGATCTCCTCCAAGGGCTTGATCTTCATGTCCTTAACCAGGCGGCCCAGCTTGGTGACGGGGATCCACTCTTGTCTTCAGCTTTACCTCCACGAGCCCCGCGGCCTCGGCCACGACCGTGGCCCCTAAGACCACTGCTGAATCCTCCGAGGAAGCCATCGCGGCCTCCTAATCCTGGGCCCCCGGGTCCTCCCGGCCCTCCCGATGCACCGGCGTCATCCGCCATTTGGTGTTTTCCTGAAGAAGAAGAAGAAGCTTTTTTTTTTTTTTTTTTTCGAGGCAGGGTTTCTTTGTGTGGCCCTGGCTGTCCTGGAACTCCCTCTGTAGACCAGGCTGGCCTCAAACTCAGAAATTCGCCTGCCTCTGCCTCCCAAGTGCTGGGATTAAAGGCGTGCGCCACCACTGCCCGGCTCTCTCTTTTCTTTTCTTTTCTTTTTTTCTGAGACAGAGTTTCTCTGTGTAGTCCAGGCTGTCCTAGAACTCAATCTATAAACCAGGCTTGCTAGGAACTCAGAGACCCCACCCCTGCCTCTGCCTCCCGAGTGCAGGGATTAGGGGTACACAACACCTCCTGGCCCCTTTAATTCTTTATACCAAACACCTCAGCTCAGTCTGAGCTGAGGGCTTCAGAATGAAACACAGGACACCCCTTCCCCGCAACTCTTTACCACTCAGCTTGTTTGAGGCCTGTTCTGAAAGTCATAAAGAGGAAAGGACAAACAGGGACTCTCTTGGGGCGCCGTCACCGCACTCTGAGCAGTCTGCATCTAGATACCTGAATATCTAGCCCTGTCTTAGGCCTGGCCAGCTTTACCGCTTAGTCTCTGATAGGCCTGGGATTTCTGCATGCCTTCTCCCCCAGGCATTTTTCTGCAGCTCACATGCAGCTCTTCTTCTGGTTAAAAGTGCCAGTCTTTCCTTTTTGTAGGTTCTGCATATTGTTCCTGGCTACCCTGATCCTTTTCCAGATTGAACTCAAATGCCAGCCGGTTTATGATAGTGACTGCAATAGTAAGCTGTTAAGAGCACAGAGACCCAGGCTTGAGTTCTGTGCTATCTAGAACTCCTGCATTTCCATGGCAGTTAGTGTGACCTCAGCACCGCCCACCCCACCCCACAACCCCCAGCAAAAGGTGCCAGCATATATGCCCTGAGGCAGCCTGCCATGTGACACTCGCACACGCGTGTGCACACACACACACACTCTTTCTTTGAGGCCACTTCACTTTCTCTTGGCTGTCTTTGGAGGGTGGACCTTCACGGCAGGCCACCTTGGGGCTTGCATTCTAGAGAGCCAGCACCAGAAGGTGCTTTTTCCCCAATTCACCAAGCCCTCCCCGTGGCTAACATTACCTCTTGGGAAAGAAGCAAGAGTTGGGAAAGAGATAATAAAAGCAGTCATAGCAGCTCCTTACAGCACAAGCAGGCGACAGTGGCTGGACTCTGACCTCAGCCTCAGCATCTTTGTCTAAAAGTAGTCATAGCAGCTCCTTATAACACAGGCAGGTGCAATGGCTGAACTCTGACTTCAGTCTCAGCATCTTCATTTAAAAGCAGTAAGGAACAGCCCTGCCTCTGATGCCACTGCCTGGGGTTAGCTGAGATGCCACCGGTAAAAGTCATAGCATCTTGTACAGTTGGTGATCAGTTTGTGGTGCGGGACACTAAGTCAGGGGACACGAGGCTATGCTGATTGCGGAAAGCTTACTCTACCTGCTTTGCCTTGTACAGGACCACAGGTTCGCCAGAGGCCTGCCTCCCTTCTTCTGGGTGGCTTGGTCCACCTATTTATCTTTGGGATTAGGGGGAGCTAATTAGCTGAGTTCAGCAAACATAGGACAGTCACAACAACACCTACAAAGGACCACGTGCCCATAGGGGAGGGATACGGAACTGGTGACAGTGATGGTTTTAAGTCAGCCCAAGCCAGGAACAGAGCTGATGTCTGGAGGTCAGGGATCTGCGTCACGCATGCCTGTTCTGGCTGTACACACAGGATAGTAAGACTGTCCCTATCTTAGGAGCTACTGGTGTTTTGTCTCTGGATAGTAAGCTTGCTGTAAGAGAGACAGATGGGGGAGGTTGGAGAGTTGGGGGAACCACCATCTCATTGCTAGGAATTGAACTTAGGACCTCTGAAAGAGCAGTCAGTGCTCTTAACCGCTGAGCCATCTCTCTAGACCACCCTATTCGTCTTCCACATCTTGCTTTGCTCCTGCCATCATTCTATAATGGAGGCTTGACAGTGACTTCCCCCTGGATCAGCTTCTTCCTGAACCACAGGGGATTTGGGGCAACTGAAACCCACGGTCTTCTTGACTACATCCAGTTTCCCATCTAGAAAGCATGTATGTTCTGTCTTCAAGTGCCTAGACCTCTGTCTTTCCCTTGGGCTGATGGCAAAGCAGGAGGAGAGAGGGCTGACCCTGGTCTCTTGTTCTTCACCAGGCATGGCTCTGTGAAGGCCGAGGACAAAGACCGCACAGCCCCCTTCCATCTTGACCTCTGGTTCTACTTCACACTGCAGAACTGGGTTCTGGACTTTGGCCGCCCCATTGCCATGGTGAGTGTGTGGCTGGGTCCCGTTGAGTGGCCTCATGGACTTCACTTCTTGTAGGGAAGCCAGCGGCTTTTATATTCTGTAGCTGTGTGACTGTCCAGCCATGCCAGTGAGAGGGTCTGGGTGGGGCCCAGTTGTCATCCTGTGTTCCCTGTAGCCCACCTTGAAGTAGTCAGACCAAGTTTAACCAAATCACTGAGCCAGACAGAAGGTTTGGGAAAGGGAACAGAGAGTATCTGTCCTCCCTCATTGTCCTCTGGAGGGGAAGCCCGTTAGCTGGTTTTTGCATATTATAACTGGCCAAATTTGTAATAATTAAAATAAAGTCACTTCCAAGTAGTGAGAGTAGAAGTCTCAAAATAAGGAAGCGTTAGACCTTCCTGGTCTGATCCCTGTCCCGCCTCCAAGGGGCTGGGCCATACCCTTCCATTCCTTTCTCTGGTTATGTAAACATATATAGAAATTTCTTTTTTTTCCTAACCAAAGGAAACTTTGTTTTATACCCCATATTCTGCACCTTGATTATTCTACATTAGGATATATCTCTATACAATATATGCAAATTGCTGTTTCTGTTAATGAAGCTTAACCTTCCACACTAAACATGTACTTTGATGGCCTGTCTGGTACATGGTCTTCAGAGAGACCCTGTCTTAAGACAAAACAAACCTAGCTGCTAGGCACTTCCAGCAAAGGGGCAGGTTACAAAATTAACATACCCAAATCAGTAACCTTCTTCTATACCAGGCAGGTACAGTCCCATTCACAGTAGCCTGGAAAACAAAACAAAAAAAATGCCTTGAAATAAACCTAAGCAAGGAGTGAAAGAGCCACACGGACCTGCACAGCGGAAGGTTCAGCAGGCATTCGACGCTCCGGGCAACCAGTGAAATAAAACAGATGTGACTATGATAGTGTAGTTTGGGTTTAAAAAAAGGCCAAAGGAAAAAAGAAAGGTTTTCAAATTATGAAGGATTTTAGATTGTAAATGTGTTTTGTCCTTAGATGGAAGATTAAATAAAACATAAAACTTTAAAAAATAAAAATTGGGGGGAAAAGTGCTATCATGTAGAGGGGCCTGGATATCTGTGTATCGTTTATGACTGGGACAGTCCACTTATTGACTGGGGGACTCAGTTTCTCTCTGGGAGTCCATTAGGTCTGGGACTGCTAAAGGGGTTCCAAGAGAACACAGGAAGCGAAGCGCTCAGTGTCTGAGGGGCTGGTGTCAGTGGCCTGCAGGCCTCCCTGTGAGTGATGCTCTCTCCCCAGCTGGTATTCCCGATCCAGTGGTTTCCTCTCAACAAGCCAAGTGTCGGGGACTACTTTCACATGACCTACAACATCATCACGCCCTTCCTGCTGCTAAAGGTACAGACTGGCCTGTCTCCCTCCCATCCTCTCCGCCTCCCCCTCCCCTTCCCTCTCCCTCTCTCTCTCACGCATGCATGCGCGCACACCCGTGTCATAAGCTGTAAGCTGGTTCAGTGGGTCGGGGGCTGCCAAGCCTGATGGCCTGACTTTCCTCCCCACATGACAGAAAAGAGAAACAATGCCCACAGATTGCCCTTTGACCTTTACATGTGTACCCATATACATACGCACAAGAAATCGGTAAATGTTTCTTTAAAAATGAGGGCTGGAAAGATGGCTCGTCTGTTAAGAGTGCTGACTGCTCTTCCAGAGATCCTGAGTTCAATTCCCAGCAACCACATGGTGGCTCATAACCATCTGTAATGGGATCTGATGCCCTCTTCTAGTGTGTCTGAAGACAGCTATGGTGTACTCATATACATAAAATAAGTAAATTTTTACAAAAAATTTAAAATGAAAGACATTTCAAATCTCTAACAGTAGGAGATTACAGTGGCCTCAAGATTCAGTTTCTGTGGTTTTTAGAACTTCCACGCTCATTTCATACACCCTGACATTTTCTGTTTGCTAGGGCCTGCCACTCAAAACTCAGATCTGTGCATCATGCTAGCCCACCTAAGGCACACATAGGACACACTGAGGTAGTGGAAGGGCCAGGCCTGGTCAGGACGCCTACCTTGAAGCTCTGATCCCGCCTCTAACTCTTCCACCTCATGTTCCTGGAGAGGAAGTGTGAGTTCGTCAGACCCTGCTGGGTTTACACTCCACCATGATCAGTAGCTAGGCTGCCCTGCTAAGGAACTCACAACTTCCAGAGGGACTTTCTATCCCGTTTTTTTTTCTGAGGGAAGGGTTATCACACATCGTAATTGAGGCAGGGGCATGCCATGGCCCTCATTCTTCACCTCAGCTTATTGAGCGGTCCCCCCGAACGCTGCCGCGGTCTATAGTCTATGTCAGCATCATCACTTTCATCATGGGAGCCAGCATCCACCTGGTGGGAGACTCAGTCAACCATCGCCTGCTCTTCAGTGGGTACCAGCACCACCTGTCCGTCAGAGAGAACCCCATTATCAAGAACCTCAAGCCGGAGACTCTGGTGAGGCTGCCTCCCCTGCCAGTCCTCATGACTCCTGTAGCCCAGGCTGACCATAGATTGTATAAGTCGGCAAGGGTGACCTTGAACTCCTGATTCTCCTGTCTACCTCCAAATTACAAGCATGCACCTAAGTGAGGGAAGGCACTGTTGTCTACTGTCACCCAAACTAGTATGCTCCTAATTGCAAAGGGACACGGTGTCTGACTGGCTGTGGGGTGCACGTCTATAACCCCAGCACTCAGGAGACTAAGGGGATTGCTACAAGTTCAAGACCGGCCTGGTTTATATAGCAAGACCCAGTGACTGGCTCCTCATGGCCCATCTGGTACCCTAGGGAGGGAATGAGAATGGTGTGTGTGGGTGGAGGGTAGAGAGGGGGGCAGGGGTGGGTCCCAGCCCCCCTCACTCTGCCACCCCTGTGCCTTCTCAGATCGACTCCTTTGAGCTGTTGTACTACTATGACGAGTACCTGGGCCACTGCATGTGGTGAGTGACCGGCTGACTGCTCTAGGTTCCATCCAGGGTCCAGGCACCAAGAGATACTGGACAAGGCTCCCTGGATCCCAGGTCTCCAGCTATTGAGTGGAACATCTGGGATGGTATTCTCTGCTCAGTGAAGGTTTTATGAGTGGGACCCCTGGTCAGCATGCTAGGAAGACCCAGCTACTTTCCTTTGGCCTTAAGGGGGCCTCCTAGAGCCTCCTTCCTACATGAAGTTCCCACAGCGGCCACTAGAGGGCAGCAAGCAGATGCTCGTCCTCATGAGCCTGGGGTTGGGGAGGGTGGAGCCTAGTCCTGATAAACAAACACACAGAGAGTTGTGGGTCTGGTGCAGGAGACAGTTGTGGGCGTAGAAAGCTGAGAAGATCCAGCAGGGCCAGGTCTGGGTGCCACAGATTGTATTCCCCATCTTAGAACATTCTCCCAGGGGAATCTCTCTACCATCGCCACTACTGCTGCTCTCAGGAAAATCTCAGGCATGAGAGGTCAGAGTCAGAGACACAGGGCTCAAGTAAAGGGTTTCCTCTTCCTTCATCCTACACAAGATGAACTAAAGCCAGAGGAAAGAGGTGAGAGCAGTTGTTAGCTAGGAGGTGATGGGCTAGCACTGCGAGGCGCTTCCCTCCACACATGCCCAGCACTGGTGTCTCTGGGTCTGTCTGAGGTTATAGGTCTTCATCCTCTTGGTTCAGAAAGGCCTCTCTTGCCAGCTCTTCCTGACCTTGACAGATAGATGACTCCTCCCTTTGGAAGTAGGGAGAGGAGGAACAAGCTGAGAACTCAGGAGAGGTTGGGGGGGTGGACTGGGGATTGAGGGTCGGGGTGTCACTGGACAGAAAACGGTTGCATGTGAGCAGGAGTGATGAGCAAGTGTGCCTGTGTGTGCCTGTGTGCTTGCGCACGTGTGTGTGTGTGTGTGTGTGTGTGTGTGTGTGTTGGAATAGAAAGGGAGCCCTCCGTGTGGAGGGGGAGAAGCCATACTCTCGGATGGGATAGAGACTGTGGGCTGAGGGTGAGTGAGGGCCTTCACAGCTCTCCTTGGCTCCCCCAGCACTGTGTTCTCTCAGACCTCAGCCCTGCTGGGTAGCCCAGTAGCCAGGCTAGTGTGGCACTGGACTTGCTGGTATTTGAGGGACATGGATGGGACAGAGCCTCTCATCCCCTCATCTCCATGTGGAATGAAGGACAGGGCGGGCACCAAGCCCAGAGAGGGAAGGCAGGCAGGAGGTGGTTACCATGGCGCCCACTCCTTCCCCTCAGTTTTAACACAGGAGCCTTTGCATGAGAGTTACCTTTTAGTTTCTGTTCCTCCCACCTTGACTCTTAGGGCAGAAAAGGCTGGAAGTAGAGCAGTGTGCATGACATGCCAACACGGTGACACACTAGGACCAGTGGGAAGGTGGTGGGGACAGCCCCTGGCCAGGCGTGTGAAGCTGTTGCCTCTCTGTCACAGGTACATCCCCTTCTTCCTCATCCTCTTCATGTACTTCAGTGGCTGTTTCACCACCTGCAAGGCTGAGAGCCACATGCCAGGACCTGCCCTGCTCCTGGTGGTGCCCAGTGGTCTGTACTACTGGTGAGTGGACATTGGCACATGGGGTGGACAAAGGGCACAAGCACTAACTGAGCCACCACAGTAAAAGCCCACACATAGAAGCCGGGCGTGGTGGCGCACTCCTTTCATCCCAGCACTCGGCAGGCGGATTTCTGAGTTCAAGGCCAGCTTGGTCTACAGAGTTCCAGGACAGCCAGGGCTACACAGAGAAACCCTGTCTCGAAAAAGACCAGAGAAAGAGAGAGAGAGAGAGCTGTTGCTAGACACCTTGAGAGGTGGGGATGTTTATGTTGTTACCCTCAAAAGGGAGAAAACAGCCTTGAAGTTGTCATTCAAAGTTGTTGCATGATGTCCCCAAGGTCCCAGACCTTGGTTGTAAAGCTGGAGTCCCTTAAGTGAACAGGTCGGCATTAGGGTGCCCTAGAGGCAGACAGGTAACCTTGTAGAAGCTACCAAGTGCCTCTGAGTGTTCTATACGCGGGGTTGCAACAACTCTAGATGTCAGTGGTCCAGCCTTCAAGGGGACAGTAATGACAATAGTCTCCATGTCTTGGGATGGAATCCCCAAACTCAATTGTCTCCAGAAACCAAGCTGGCAAGAGATGAGGCCCCAGGGAGTATGCGAACTGAGACCATGTGTTGCACGGTGTTCTCTGCAAAGAGTGCATTCTCTTGCTCCTCCAGAGCCAGTTTTTATCACGTGGAAGTGTTCTAATGCGGTAAGAAAAGCCAGAGAGATGGCTCAGCAGTTAAGAGCAGATTGCTCTTCCAGAGGTCCTGAGCTCAAGTCCCAGCAACCACATGGTGGCTCACAGCCATCTGTAATGGGATCTGATGCCTTGTTCTGGTGTGTCTGAAGACAGTGACAGTGTATTCACATATATAAAATAAATAAATCTTTAAAAAAATAAAGAAAAGAAAAAGAAAAAGAGAAGCCAGAAACCAAAGTCCAGATATCCTGTGATTCTCAGTACATAGCCTTGGAACTTGCTGTGTAGCAGCAGCCAGAGACCTACCTGTCTGCCTCTGCCTCCTGGACACAGTGCAAACCCATGAGCCACCATGCCCAGCTGAGTATTATTATTATCTTTATTGTTGTTATGAAACATGTTTGCAGCTCTGTATATAGGTCTGACTATTCTGGAACTCACTCTATAGATCAGGCTGTCCTCGAAGTCCCCATGTTGGGATTAAAGTCATGCACCCCCTCATCTAGCTAACCAGCAGAGTATGATTAAACCACTCAAAGTCAGAGCAGTATGACGCCTCTGGGCACACTCGGTCCACTCACTAGGTGAGATGTTCCGATTGACTGGGAGGGCAGCCTAGGACTTGGTCCAGGAGGATGCCAGAGATGGTGTTGCCATGGCACCCACTTCACCTCCACCCCTGTTCTCTTTCTCCAGGTACCTGGTCACCGAGGGCCAGATCTTCATCCTCTTCATCTTCACCTTCTTCGCCATGCTGGCTCTCGTCTTGCACCAGAAGCGCAGGCGCCTCTTCCTGGACAGCAACGGCCTCTTCCTCTTGTATTCCTTCGCGCTCACCCTCTCACTGGTGGCTCTGTGGGTGGCTTGGCTGTGGAATGACCCTGTACTCAGAAAGAAGTACCCTGGTGTCATCTATGTTCCTGAGCCCTGGGCCTTCTACACACTCCACGTTAGCAGTCAACAGTGAGGCTTACTGGGGGCACCAGGCCATGGTGTTTGTACATGTGTGCATACATGCACCGTGGTAATGTGAACTATGCACTGGTGGCAGGGATGGACAGAGTGTGCTGTTGAGAGACTCAACTGTTCTGGTCAGGTTCTGAGTTTGTTTTTTTCTTTTCTTTTTTTCCCCCCTTTGGACTTAAGATGGAATTTAGTTTGGGGAAGTATATGAAGGCCAAGATCCCGGCCCCTGCCCTCCCCTGTATTTCATTACTATTAGAGGTGCCTGAATAACACCCCTATCTCTCAGGACTGGGCTGGCCTTATGGAGATATCTTCTGGTGACAAGCGGGTGAGGGCTGCTCAGGGCAGAAGCAGGAGACTCTGCTACCTGTCCCTGGGCCCTAGGTTTCTGGGTCACAACTTCTTTTGTGCTTTAAACAGAGCAGTTCCATCTCTGGGCTTCTTTTGCTGTGGTGGGCTCCATAGTTTATGTGGCTCTGGGGACTGGTGGTTGCTGATTCCCTTAGGGAGCGGCAGCACGGAAGAGTGGTTCTTTTACTGTGCCCCCGCCCCCACCCTCAGCCTAGGGGTATGTTTCTCCCAGCCTCTTGTCCAACTTCACACCCCATTTATATGCTGTTGAGAACCCAGTCTCCAGGGAGCCAGAGGCCCCCACTCCCAGTCTCTCTCAGCTAAGCTCTCTAAGCTGGCCTGGGTTCTGAGCTACATGGAAGGCAGAGTTCTCAAGCCCTTGTTTTATAGTTTCCCCCGAAACCCCTTGTAAGGGTCTGAGACAATACAAGTCAGACTCTTGAGACAGCACATCTCAGCCTGAATCTCTCACCACCTGCCTGGTGCCTTTGTTCCCAGCATGGTGGCTCCTCCCCAGCCCACTTCCTCCCAGGCCTCAGATATAGGTCTCCTTGGCACAAGGCGCCACCACCTCATTTGGCAGCCAGCACTGACTGACCTGTGCTGTGAGTCTTGGAGACACTCCATGCATGGCCCTGCCTCTTTTCTGCTGTTCTCAGGGACTTTGCCTCAGTTTCCCCTTGTGATCTTTCTGTGGGTTAGCCCATGCTGGGGTAGGGGTGGTGACAGGGGTGAGAGGCTTAAATAAAGGCTGTTTTGAAGCCCAGCATGGGCCGTGGCTGTTTCTAGCTTTGGGAATGTGGTGGGGAGGCAAGTGGGCGTTCTGCACTGAGGGAGAGACTTGTTGGTCTGGGGTCCTAGGCTTTCTTTTATGGCAGACCTGAGGGACTTCTGCCCCCCCCCCCCGACTCAACACCACTCAATACTGTGCTCCTTAGAGGCGTCTATGCCAGTGAAGAGAAATGGAGACCCTCCAGGCCCGGCACTCGGCTGTCACACAAGTTGTCCCAGTGCTGGGAGACAATGAGAAGCTAAAGGACGTTCATGGGAGGTGGCCCAGAGCCTTCAGCAAGTAGCCTGGCCACACCTCCCCAGACAAGAATGTGGGTAGCATTGCCAGAAGGCACGGGGCAGGGCGGGGGTGGGGGGTGGGGTGGGGGGGGTGGGGGAGCAGGGCTCCTACCATGTCTGTCCTCTCAGCCACCCAGCACATGCCCTGCCTGCCTCCAAGACACTGCCATTTCAGGACTAGCATCAGAAGGTCTACACAGCTATCTCCTAGGTAGGGACAGGCCTAGTTTGTGGAGCCTGAAGACTATACATTTTGGGGAACCCATACTAAGAAAACAGTGGGGACTGGGCGGTGGTGGCACACGGCTTTAATCCCAGCACTTGGGACGTAGAGGCAGGCAGATTTCTGAGTTCGAGGCCAGCCTGGTCTACAAAAGTGAGTTCCAGGACATCCAGGGCTACACAGAGAAACCCTGTCTCGAAAAAAAAAAAAAAAAAGAAAGAAAGAAAGAAAACAGCCGGAAGTATGAAGTGTGGGCAGCGTAGGCCAGAGGACAACCTCAGGCGTCCTTTAGGAAAACTAGTCACCTTATTTTTGAGACAGGATCTTTTTTTTTTTTAAAGATTTATTTATTTATTATATGCAAGTACACTGTAGCTGTCCTCAGACACTCCAGAAGAGGGCATCAGATCTCATTATGGATGGTTGTGAGCCACCATGTGGTTGCTGGGATTTGAACTCCTGACCTTCAGAAGAGCAGTTGGCGCTCTTACCCACTGAGCCATCTCACCAGCCCCAAGACAGGATCTTTAATTGTCCTGGAACCTGCCCATTAGACTAGCTTCCCTGGCCAGTGCGCTTCAGGGACCTAGCAATCTCCATTTCCGCTTGCCTGGATTATAAACACAGACCACCACACCGGAAGTTTTTTTTTATGTAGGTACTGGGGGGTAGAACTCGAGTCCTTGTGCTTGCAAGGCAAGTACTTTAGTGACTGAACCATCTCAGCCCTAAGGGAACATTTTAAAATACTCACCAAAGCAAGTATTTAGAAATAGCGAGTTCCTGGAGCCTTGGGCCATGTGTGCCTCTTGGACAGTTGACTAGGAATGTCACCCTGGATGGAGCCTGGCTTCATCTCCCAGGAGTTCTACCATCAAGCTTCTAGAGAATTGGTTCCCAGAGTACAACAGGTTGTAGGAGAAACCAGAACTACTCAGAAAGTGGGGATGGGCCCTGCAGGCCACTCTGCAGGTGGGCTCCTTCGGGGACCACCACTCTAGGTCCTGGCTGCTCAGTGTGGCTCCAGACTGCAGCTACAGCTTCTTCTGGAAACGGAGCAACAGGGCATCTTGACTCCTCTCTGGGCTGTACCTAGTGGGATCCTTAGGGTCCCAGTTCCTTTCTGCCCAGGCATGTGTGCAGTCCACATGACTTTCAAGGCTGCTGTAAGGTGCCATGAACGTGATGGCTGCGAGCAGCCCATGTCTATCTGTTCAGTTCTGGGGGTGAGGTACTGACAAGGCTGTGTTCTCATGGGCTCTAGAGGATGTCTCTTCGCTGCCTCTTCCAGCCTGTGGTGGGACCTAGGTCATCGTGGGTGTTCAGGGCTGTGAGCCCATTACTCATGGCCCTCTCTCTGTGGTGTGGCTCTCCTTGGCTTAGCACCTACCCTGTCTGCTCTGTATGACCTCACCTCGCCTACATCCACGGACCCTACTTCAGATGAAGTCCCTTAGGCTTTAGGTAGACGTGGATTCCAGGGACACTAGTTAGCTCAGGAGAGCCCTGAAACAAAAGGATAGATAGGATGGAGGCAGGGGAAAGCAAAGTCTGAGGACCACTTCCTGCCCTTCCACACTTTACACAGATGCTTTGCCAAGACTCACTTGCCTGGGTGTGGGGAAGAATAAGGACTGCCCCATTATACTCCAACTCTGAGAGACAGGAGCGCTTACCTAGGAACACAGTTCCATAAGAAAGCAGCAAGGGGAAGAACATGGCTTTTGGGTGAGAGCAGGATTTAGGGAGACAGGGCTGGGGCCAGGAACTTAGTGTCCTGCAGTCCAAGCTGACTGAACTTCTGATCCTCCTGCCTTCATCCTCTTACTGGACTTACAGGCTTGCACAATATGAGTTATGCGGTACTGTGGGTCAAATGCAGGGCTTGCATGCTAGGCAAATGTTCTACCAACTGAACTGTATCCTGAGCCCCTAACCCCATATAACCTAAGACATTCCTGGGAGACTCTTATAGACAAAGTAGCCTGGGTGGAGAGGAAAGGCCCCTTGCCTAAAACCCCTTCCACAGGGAGGGATGTTAGTCCAGAGAGTGGTAAAGAGGAGCCAGCAGAAGTCGGTGAAGTCCAGGGGGAGGTGCTGGCCCCACGCCAGGAGGGCCAAGCTTTGGGTATAAAGTGAATAAACTCAGCCCCAAGTGGGGCCGGAGGAGTTTCCTGTTGCAGTTCACATGGAGAGTCCCACATGCAGAGCACTGTGCAGCTTGGTAGGCCACACCATGAGGCCACTGGCAGTCACAGCCTTGGAGCCGGTATTTAGCCAGCTGAAACAGCAGAAGACAACCCCTTTGTCACCCACAAATAGAGGGACCTGAGTGTGGCTGCAGGCATCTGATGTGTACTTGGGAGGTAGAAACAGGAGGATCAAGAGTTCAGAGCCATCTTCAATTATACAGTGAGTTTGAGGGCTCCCTGAGCCACTGGGATCCTGTCTCAGCACAACACAAACGGGTCCTGGAGAAAGGACTCTGAGCATTTACTGTGTGTGCAGAGGACCTGAATTTGGTTTCCAGCATCCATGCAGGGTGGCTCACAACTGCCTACAACTCCACCTTCAGGGGATCTGACTCCCTTTCATGGTCACTGTGGGCATCTGTACACAAACATACACACAGCCATGCAAACATACACATAAATAAAGTGTATGTATATATATGTGTGTGTATATATATATATATATATACACTTTAAATACACATAAAGTATGTATATGTGTGTGTGTATATATATTTAAAGATTTATACATAAGTACACTGTAGCTGTCTTCAGATACACCAGAAGAGGGCATCAGATCTCATTATGGGTGGTTGTGAGTCACCATGTGGTTGCTGGGATTTGAACTCAGGACCTTCAGAAGATCAGTCAGTGCTTTTACCTGCTGAGCCATTTCTCCAGCCCTAAAAGTATATTTTTTAGAAATACTTTTCTGGCCAGGCATGGTGGCACACGCCTCTTTAATCCCAGCACTCGGGAGGCAGAAGCAGGCGAATTTCTGAGTTCAAGGACAACCTGGTCTACAAAGTGAGTTCAGGGCTACACAGAGAAACCCTGTCTTGAAAAACCAAAAAAAAAAAAAAAACAACAACAACAACAAAAAACCTTTTCTGTCTGGTGGCAGCCGTCAGGCAAGCCCTGGTATGCACATACAAGTACAGACTACAGAGCAGTGGTTCTCAATCTCTCAATCGTGGGTTGTAACCCCTTTGGGCCTTTCACAGAGATCAGATATCTTGCATATTAGATATTTAGATTACAGATCCACCACAGTAGCAAAATTACAGTTATGAAGAAGCAATGAAAATAATTTTATAGGTGGGTCACCATAACATGAGGAACTGCATTAGAGGGTTTCAGGGCGAGGAAGGGGGAGGACCAGTGCTATAGAGGTGACCTGACATCCTGGCATGATGCACTTTCTTCAGGGCCCACTGCTAGCCGTATCACCAATGCCCTGTGTTCCACCGGGCATTAGCTTCACGAGGCTAAGCAAAACTACATTAGATGCAGGACTTTGTGTTCACAGTGGAGGCTGCGAACACCCA
The DNA here is from genome assembly GCF_000001635.26 of Mus musculus. Classification (NCBI taxonomy): domain Eukaryota; kingdom Metazoa; phylum Chordata; class Mammalia; order Rodentia; family Muridae; genus Mus; species Mus musculus. The sequence goes on from NC_000075.6 coordinate 62,856,091, forward strand.
ATTCCTTAGAGTGCAACTTAGAGTAAACCTATCCATCATAGGCTTAACCAGCTAAAGATGGCCTGGTCCTCAGTACTGTGTGGAGAGAGCTGGACTCCATTGTGAATTCTGAGCATCCTGAATTCTTACGGGGCTGAAGGCTTCATACAGGTTCTTTGAGGTTCTCCTCACAGACCCACTACTTCATAAGTTACCAGAACAAATCCTGGCACTCACTGGATCACCGAACCAGTGCATAAGCACCAAGAGATGCCTGGACTGCCGTCTGCTGGCCACAGGAGCTCTGGTCTCTGAAAGGGAAACCAAGTTCTGACATGCTTTGAGTGTTTCTCACCACACACTTGGAGAGCCTGGAGCACTCTCCAGCTCCATTAGTGATGATATAAAGAATGTTCATAAAATCTATACTAGTAAATGATTTAGGACGGTCATGCATGCGCGTACGCACACCCACACACACCCACACACCAATGGAAACAAAACCAAACAACAAAAGAAGGGAGAGTTGACAGGTGTCAGGATGCCCTTAGGGGCACATGGCTGACCCCAGTACTCAGTTACTAAAACCCAAGAAGATGCCTCACCCGCCTCTGAGCCCATCACAGAGGTAGGGTATTTGGGGGCCTCAGTTCTGTACCCACCTGTCAAAAAGTACTGCCTACCTCCCTTGCTCTTCCATGACAACTAAACTGTGTCCCCCCAGCCTTCCCCACTCCCACCATACCCACCCCCCACCAAACCTAGGCCCCCAACTATACCTACCCCTCCATACCTAGGCCCCACCATATCTTGCCTCCCCAACCATACCTACCCTCCAAATCATACCTACCCCCCACAAAGTGGGTCAGAACCTCAAGATTCTCACATCTAAAGCAGGTAAGAAGAGGTAGATGGCTCAGGAGAAAAAACAAAACCATTCCACATGGAGGTGTCAGGACCAGAGGGAGGCCATGAGTTTGTGTGCCCTCAGATGGGTTAGCAGGAGACCTTAACTCTCTTCCTCTGGCACCTGCAGCCTTTGGTAGCTCTCATTTGCTCCCTTGCTCCCTGTGTAGTACACAGGCTATGTGACCACACACAGTGACTGACAGTTGGACCAGGCTGGATTTAGCACTTTGTAGGCAAACCAGTCAAGGAGTGTGGATGAGGGAAAGGAGACTTTCAGACCAACCTGAGAACCTAGTCATGCCCAGGGCCCAGTACCAGTTCTAGGAGGCACCCTTTTTCCTGTCTCAGGGGACGGGGAGAGGAATAGAGGGCTGAGAAATTCAGAGTCAGCAGCTTATTATAATACGGGAAAGGGCGAGACGAGGAAGGGAGAGGAACTTCCTGCCTGGTCAGGTCAAACTCCAAGTTCCCTGAGCGGCTAGCTTAAGACTCAGCCCCAGCACCCAACACCATCCCCAGCCCCTAGGAAGTAGAATTGGCTGTGTATTGGCCTTTGGATTATCCTAGCAGCCCATAACGTAGCTGGTGAGGAAACTGAGGCATACAAGAGACGGACGGTCCTCAGCGTGTCCCCAGACATAGTGCATCTGCAAGGCTGTGTTTGAAGCGTCTCTGAGCACTGCTCCCTTGGATAGCTTCTTCTGGAGAGACCGTGTGTGTGTGTGTGTGTGTGTGTGTGTGTGTGTGTGTGTGTGTGTGCGCGCGCGTGCGTGTGCGCGCGTGCTATCTGGCTCCAGCAAGGAGCCCAGCTTAGCCTCGGGAGAGAGCAAAGCTTCCTAAGACAGACTCAGACCAGGACAGAGTCAGCCCCACCCGGAGCCCCCTTTCAGAAGTTAGGCTTCCAAGAAGGAACACCCAAATTGTCCAGTTGCTGCAGAGCCCCAGCCTCCGGGGGCAGGGGCCTCCAGGAGAGTCTGTAAATGGTTTCCTCACAATCACCCTTCTCAGGACGGTGGGGGCATCCACTACTCAGCCGGAATTTGACTCTCATGGCATAGAGCCCGGTCTCCGTGGCAGCGGAGGATTTATTACCAGGCCTCCGCCCAGCATGCTGGACTTTCGACTCCAAGCTGGAGTAAAGAGAACCAAACTCAGTTCCAGGAGTAAGGGGAGCCTGAGGATGGTGAGTGAGGGGCTGTGCCGGAAGGAGGTGGGAAGGGCCCCCGCTGAAGCCCCCTCTTGACTGTTCTTTCTCTGCTACAGGCCAAGTTCCTTTCCCAGGACCAAATTAATGGTAGGTTGGGTTTGTTCTTTAATTAGTAATTCGCCACAAAATGTGTGTCTCATTAGGCAATTTGCTTTGCTGGGTTTTGTTGGTAGGAAGGAAGGCCCCGAGGGGTGGACAGCTGGCCCACCCACAGGCTTGGGGCCAGGTGCTGTGGGGCAGCTGGTTATCTGTTTGGGGGTGGCCCTGAAGACCGACTAACTGACTTCCAGGGCTTGTTATATGTCAGTGTGACTTTCAAGCTGGGTCATAAAAGTGAGCTTGCTTAGTGCTCCAGAGAGCCTGGAAACGGGTCTGGGTGGGAGGCTGGTCATGGAGAAAGGTCACTAACATAGTAATTGAACCAGAGATGGGGGATGGGGCTTTGTAGTCAGTGTAGACAGGCAACAGAACTCAGGGTTACACGCTGGGGCAGGATATTTCTTTATGGACCTTAGACTGTAAAATGAGGGGCTCAGCTGGCACCTCCTGCCTAGTTCAGTGTGGGCACCTTGTTCTTGGGCTTCCCACAGAGCAGAGTTCTGTTTCCCCAAGAGCAGAAAGGCAGAATTAAGTTACACAGGACCTGGCAAACACCTGGCCAGGGATCTGGTGGCTGAGTTTCTGGCAGAGAGGCCAGAGTGCAGCACAGGCCCTTTACGGGATAACTCTCTTTTCCCTGAGGCTGAGCCCCTACACCTGCCCCAACATAGGAGGGAAACAGCCTTGGTAACCCCCTTCTCATTGCCGCTGACATGACACCTTGTCGGTGAGCTAGAACTGCAGGTACACAGGGACACGGAGCTCTGGTGCAGGACACTGTCCAGCAGGCCACAGGGGTGGCTTCTGGTTACCCCAGCAAGGATCTATCCCAGAGATGTAAATGACTAGAGTACAGTCTAGAGCAGGGAGTGACAGCGATGTGTGCCTATTGGTCCTACTCTTAGATTCCTCAACTCCCTATCCCCAAACTAAGGCCCAGAACAGAGGGGACAGTGAGGAGACTCTGCTACACAGAGCCTAGCCCACAGTTAGGGGCCAGGGGCTGGCGGACAATCCACTATGGGAGAATTTGTACTGCTCTTGCAGAAGACCTAAGTTTGGTTCCCAGTACATATACAAGAACTGATCACCATCACCTGTAACTCCATCTCCCAGGGCAAAGGAAACCTTTGGCCTCCTGGGGCACCTGTATGCGTGCATGTGCACACAATGGAAAGTAAAGTCTTTGAAGGGGGGACCTAAGCTAGAGGCCACCTGTCAGCCTCACCAGTCCCCCTACTCTGTCTGGACAACGGACTCACTGCCCCCTCGCTCCCATGGCTTTTGAAACAACTAGAAAGGAAGAAGGCGAATTCTCTTTGTATCCCAGTGTCTAACACCAAGAAGGTGGCCATGAGTGTTTAGAGTTGGAAGCCTGGACAGGGTTGGGCGAGGAATGGGGCTTTGGAAGCTCCCAGGCCAGTCACCTTTGAGTCTCAGTTTTCTTGTCTGAGAAGAGGGTCAACGATGCATCCTGATGTGTTTACCTCACTTCTACTTTACTTCAGCAAGAGTCCTTTCTCTGTGCTAACCCTGCCCTGTGCCAGCCCTTCCCCAGGTGTTAAAAACTGAGCAGGGGGCCGGAAGGTACCCCCCATTCTTGGGGTCACAATCAAGGAGAGTGAAAGACAGAATGGACAGCAGTGAATGAGGGGTGGGGCCACACTGAGAGGACTGGAGGGGTGTGTGTGTGTGTGTGTGTGTGTGTGTGTGTGTGTGTGTGAAGGAGACTGAGGATCGGGGTCCTCAGGCAAGCCAGGTATTCTGGGGATCTTGTTATCTTGGTCTAGCATAGTGAGAAAAGACTGCAGGTACTGAGGGCCCACCAAGCACTGTGATGCAGGACAGTGTCCAGCAGGCTCCAGAGGTGGCTTCTGGTGACCCAGGAAGGGATCCCAGCGTTGTAAAGGACCAGAGCTTGGACAGATGGCGGAGGGGAGGGAGAAGGCGGAAGGGGGGTTGGAGGCGGCAGCTGGAGAGATGGCTCAGCAGTTAAGAGCACCTGAGAGAGGGAGATAGGTTCCCTGCAGTCACGCTGGGTGACTCAACACCACCTGGAATTCCAGCTCCAGGGAATCTGGCTCTGCAGGTTTGAAGAGATGGATGGGGGCTGGAGAGATAAAGGCACCTGCCCCCAAGCCGGGGGCGGGGGGGTTCCTCCCAGCCCAGCACATGGTGGAAAGAACCATCTCCCCCACAAGATACTCTCTGACTCCCACACATATATACACTAAAAAAAAAACAAAATAAACAGTGATCTGGAGAGATGGCTCAGCTACAGTGTACTCATATACTTAAGATAAATCTTCAACTAAAATAAAATGTATTAAAATTCTTAAGAGAAAAAAGAGGGGCTGGAGAGATAGCTCAGAGGTTAAGAGCACTGACTGCTCTTCCAGAGGTCCTGAGTTCAATTCCCATCAACCACATGGTGGCTCACAACCATCTGTAATGGGATCTGATGCCCTCTTCTGGTGTGTATGAAGACAGCGACAGTGTGCCCACATATATGAATTAAATAAAGAAATCTTTAAAAAATTAAGAAAAGAAAGAAAAGGTGGGTCTGTCAATGCTGGAAGAGAACACATATGTCAGTTTGCTCAGAGGCTGGCCTCTGTTTAATCCTTGCTCTAGGCCCTGGTTACCAATATAGGGGAATGCAGTGTGCTTGTCTGGACAGCCAGCAGATCCTGCTCCCCACCCCCAACCCCAGGCTTCAGCTCCTTCCTTGGAACATGGAAGGGATTAGGGGATTAGGGCAACTCACCCCACGGCATCTCCATCTGCAGAGCTGGGATCTTACCCAAGCTCCCAGGTGGCTTGGCTTTGCCTCCAGGGGCCCCAGAGGGAAGAGGCAGGACAGATAGGACAGCTTTGCCAGGTGTGCAGCAGCAGCAGGGAAGAAAGGACAGCAAAAAGAGCCATGGGCCAGCTCTGCCGAGCCCTAGGCACCCTTCCCGGCAGTTCCACATCGGGACCAGGACCTGCCTGAGGACAACATTAGAGTTCAGGAGCCAGGTCCTAGACAAGTGAGAAAAAGTAGCCACACTCAGCTCTGACAATGATAAACCCCTGCCTAAGAGAGCATCAGAGAACCACTGCCCGCCATTTGCCTCCTAGGGGATTCTGCAGACAGAGGTGAGACTGTCTCATCAATGTTACAAAGGTCCCCGGAGTCTGGCAGCCCTACCAACTTTTGAGTGGCATCTTAAGGAAGAGAGAAGGCAAGGAGGGGAGGCTTACTCTACCTGGAACTGCAGCTCCAGGGCATATCCACCCTTCTGGCATCTTGGGTGGCTTCACCCATGTGTCACTCACTCATGACACATACAAATAAATAAAAATAACACAAATAAATCTTCAACAATTAGCTCATCTTTCTCTGAATTCTATTTGACTTGTTGGTTTTATATCTGTATGACATTCATGTATTTATGTAGTGAGTGTGTATACACATACTGTGAATGTCAGAAGACAACTTGCAGGAGTTGCTTTTTCTTAAACCGTGTGGGTCCTGGGAATCAAATTCAGACTTGGCGGCAAGCACTGTATTAGTCAGGGTTCTCTAGAGTCACAGAACTTATGGATAGTCTCTAGATAATAAAGGAATTTATTGATGACTTACAGTCGGCAGCTCAATTCCCAACAATCGTTCAGTCACAGCTGTGAATGGAAGTCCAAGGATCTAGTAGTTACTCAGTCTCACGCAGCAAGCAGGCGAAGGAGCAGGAGCAAGAGCTAGACTCCCTTCTTCCAATGTCCTTATATTGTCTCCAGCAGAAGGTGTAGCCCAGATTAAAGGTGTGTTCCACCACACCTTTAATCCCAGATGAAAGGCATAGCCCAGATTAAAGGTGTGTTCCTTAACTCGGAGATTCAATCTTCTGGAATCCATAGCCACTATGGCTCAAGATCTTCAAACCAAGATCCAGATAAGGATCTCCAAGCCTCCAGATAAGGGTCACTGGTGAGCCTTCCAATTCCGGATTGTAGTTCATTCCAAATATTGTCAAGTTGACAACCAGGAATAGCCACTACAATCCACCCCTTGTCAACTTGACACAAATAATATCTCATGTTCACATGAAACAATAACAAGGTTGTAAATACGCCTAACATGATATAACTATCCCTCGTACAATCGCAAACGCATTAGTAAATTTACAATGGGCATTCATATTACTTTATAATCCTCGTTTCTGCAACTGGTTACGTGGCCTTAATTGGTATTTATAACTACCTTCCTCTACTACCCATTCTGTATTTCCTTCACCTTCAGCCAGCACCTCAGCAGGTCTTGGCTCTTTTCCTGGAGGATTGACCCATACCTTCATTCCTGATGGGTCTGTGTCCTTTGTCATCCTGCTTGGATTAGGCTGTTGTAGTTTCCCATTGACTTTAATCACAGGACATGGTAGTACTAAGAGACGCCCTAAGGGATCTCCTACACTCCAGACATAATCTTGCTTACCACCATTGTGAAGAGGTAATCCAATTTCCCCATGGTAATCTGGATCTATCACCCCTCCTAACACTGTTATTCCTTTTTTAGCCTGTTGGTTTAAGGGCATTAGAAGCCCAAAATGACCAGGGGGAAGTCTGAGCTTCCAGTTCAATGGAATGTTTGTTGTAGCTCCTGGTAGGAGCACTCCCCTCTCTGGAGCCAAAACTTCTAGGCCAGCAGAACCTAGAGTTATGGGGACAGGAAGCAAAAATTTTCCTAGAGGGTCACTAGGAGTGATAGTAAGTGGAACTATTCCGTTTTCCACCCCTTGATTCCTGGACCCATGAATCCTGGCTATGGGTGAAACTGTACCATATATCGAGCGCTGATTCAAAGCATATACTGCCTTCTGAAGAACTCTACCCCAGCCTTCCAAGCTGTTACCACCTAATTGGCGCTGTAACTGCGTCTTCAAAAGGCCATTCCATCTTTCTATCAGCCCAGCTGCTTCAGGATGATGGGGAATGTGGTAAGACCAGTGTATTCCATGATCGTGGGCCCACTGTCGTACTTCTCTGGCTGTGAAATGAGTTCCTTGGTCAGAAGCAATACTGTGTGGAATACCATGACGATAGATGAGGCATTCTGTCAGTCCGTGAATGGTGGTTTTAGCAGAGGCATTACGTGCAGGAAAGGCAAATCCATAACCAGAATAAGTATCTACTCCAGTAAGAACAAAACGCTGTCCTTTCCACGAAGGAAGTGGTCCAATGTAGTCAACCTGCCACCAGGTTGCTGGCTGGTCACCTCGAGGAATGGTGCCATATCTGGGGCTCAGTGTTGGTTTCTGCTGTTGGCAGATCTGGCAATCAGCAGCAGCTGTAGCCAGGTCAGCCTTGGTGAGTGGAAGCCCATGTTGCTGAGCCCAAGCATAACCTCCATCTCGACCACCATGGCCACTTTGTTCATGTGCCCATTGAGCAATGACAGGGATGGCTGGGGAGAGAGGCTGACTGTCCACAGAACGGGTCATCTTATCCACTTGATTATTGAACTCCTCCTCGGCTGAAGTCACCTTTTGGTGAGCATTTACATGGGACACAAATATCTTCACATCCTTTGCCCATTTGGAGAGATCTATCCACATACTTCTTCCCCAGATGTCTTTCTCACCAATTTTCCAATTGTGATCTTTCCAAGTGCCTGACCATCCAGCCAATCCATTGGCTACAGCCCATGAGTCAGTGAATAATCGTACATCTGGCCATTTCTTCTTACAAACAAACTGTAATACCATGTGTACTGCCCGAAGTTCTGCCCACTGTGAAGATTTCCCTTCACCTGTGTCTTTCAGTGTTGTCCCAGAAAGGGGTTGTAATGCTGCAGCTGTCCACTTCTGGGTGGTGCCTGCATAACGTGCAGAGCCATCAGTAAACCAGGCTCTAGTCTTCTCCTCTTCGGTCAGTTGATCATAGGGAACACCCCATGAGGCTATAGGTGCATGCTTGGCAGCAGATGGCATTGTAACAGGAGTAGAAACCATAGGCATTTGAGCAACTTCTTCATGTAACTTGCTTGTGCCTTCAGGACCTGCTCTGGCCCGATCACGTATATACCACTTCCATTTGATAATAGACTGCTGCTGTGCACGTCCCACTTTATGACTTGCAGGGTCTGATAGTACCCAGCTCATGATGGGTAGTTCAGGTCGCATAGTGACTTGGTGTCCTATTGTCAGACGTTCAGTTTCCACTAAGGCCCAATAGCAGGCCAAGAGCTGTTTTTCAAAGGGAGAATAGTTGTCTGCAGATGATGGTAGAGCTTTGCTCCAAAATCCCAAAGGCCTTTTCTGTGATTCACCTACAGGGGCCTGCCAGAGGCTCCAAACAGCATCTCTATCAGCCACAGACACCTCAAGTACCATCGGATCTGCTGGGTCATATGGTCCAAGTGGTAGAGCAGCCTGCACAGCAGCCTGGACCTGTTGAAGGGCCTTCTCCTGTTCCAGGCCCCACACAAAGCTAGCAGCTTTCCGAGTCACTTGGTAAATAGGCCTAAGTAACACACCCAAGTGAGGGATGTGTTGTCTCCAGAATCCAAATAGACCCACTAAACGTTGTGCTTCTTTCTTGGTTGTAGGAGGGGCCAGGTGCAATAACTTATCTTTCACCTTAGAAGGAATATCTCTGCATGCCCCACACCACTGGACTCCTAAGAATTTCACTGAGGTAGATGGTCCTTGAATTTTGGTTGGATTTATTTCCCATCCTCTGGTACGCATATGTGTTACCAATGAGTCCAAAGTGGTTGCTACTTCCTGCTCACTTGGTCCAATCAGCATAATGTCATCAATATAGTGCACCAATGTGATATTTTGTGGAAGATCCAAACGATCAAGATCCCTTCTAACTAAATTATGACACAGGGCAGGAGAGTTAATATATCCTTGAGGCAAAACTGTGAAGGTATACTGTTGGCCTTGCCAACTGAAAGCAAATTGCTTCTGGTGGTCCTTATGGACAGGTACTGAGAAGAAGGCATTTGCCAGATCAATAGCCGCATACCAGGTGCCAGGAGATGTGTTAATTTGCTCAAGTAACGAAACTACATCTGGTACAGCAGCTGCAATTGGAGTTACTACCTGATTTAGTTTTCGATAATCAACTGTCATTCTCCATGATCCATCTGTTTTCTGCACTGGCCAGATAGGAGAGTTAAACGGAGATGTGGTGGGAACCACCACCCCTGCGTCTTTCAAGTCCTTGATAGTGGCAGTAATTTCTGCAATGCCTCCAGGAATACGATACTGTTTTTGATTCACTATTTTCTTTGGCAAAGGCAACTCTAAAGGCTTCCATTTGGCCTTTCCAACCATAATAGCCCTCACTCTACAGTTCAGGGAACCAATATGAGAATTCTGCCAATTTCTGAGTATATCTATCCCAATTATACATTCTGGAACTGGGGAAATCACCACAGGATGTGTCCGGGGACCTACTGGACCTACTGTGAGTCGGACATCAGTCAAAACTCCATTAATCACCTGCCCTCCATAAGCCCCTACTTTAACTGGAGGGCCACAATGTTTCTTGGGATCCCCTGGGATCAGTGTCAACTCAGAACCAGTATCCAGCAGACCCCGAAAAGTCTGATTATTTCCTTTTCCCCAGTGTACAGTTACCCTTGTAAAAGGCCGTAGGTCCCTCTGGGGAAGAACTGGAGAAAGGGTAACAGCAAAACCTTTGAGTGTCTTATCAAGATCCTTCCTCAGTGGAACCTGGCCACCCCTTCATTCAAGGGGTTCTGGATCTGCAAACTGTCTCAAGTCTGGAAATTGATTCACTGGCCGAGATTGCTGTTTACCACGATCTAATGTAGCCTTTCTTTCATTTGGCTGTTTACCACGATCTAATGTAGCCTTTCTTTCATTTGTTTGAGAATTTTTCTGCTTATACAGATCAAACAAATATGCAGTAGGCTTCCTATGTATTTCATTCCTGGAAACACCATGATTGGTTAGCCAGTACCAAAGGTCCAACCGAGTCATGCCATTATAAATTTCACCTCTCCTGTGCTGACCATTACTGGGTATGTTATTATAAACATTCTTTTGTCTACGCTGTCCATTATAATAACTAGAATCACCTTGTCTCGGGCGATTCAATGCTGCCACCTGGCCCTTGTTACCTCGGAATCCAACTAAACCCAGTGAATTTAATTCATCTAATTGAGCAGAAGCATCTCCAATGCTAAGATCTGGCACAAGGAAAAGGGAAAGAACAAAACCCTTCAAATGTGCCGGTGCCCCTCTCACCAATTTTCGTCTTATAGAGCTGGTGAAGGGCATATCTTCTGGACCTTCCCATTGTGGACAATTATGCTTTACACAATATATCCACTCTAGCATTGCAATTTCCCTAAGTCTTAAAATCCCTTCATCAACACTAAGCCACGGAATATCAGGCATCTCCAAGTCATTTCCAGTAGGCCATCTTTTGATAAACACCTCAGCCAACCATTCAAACAAACTTTTGGCACCTTTTTTAACTATGCGAGCTTCCGTATTAAACCTAGAATCTCTACTCAGAGGACCCATGTCAATAAACTCAGCCTGCTCTAGTTTTATGTTCCTTCCACCCTTATCCCACACCCTTAAAATCCATTCCCACACATATTCACCAGGTTTCTGCTTGAATGAATTAGCAAATTCGTTAAGCTCCTTAGTAGTGTAGCGAATTTCTTCATGGACTACACTTTCTACCTCCCCTCTAGGAGCCTGTTTTGCTTTGAGTCTGGTCACAGGTCTAGAAGAAACTATTGGTGGGCCTTGAGAAACATCAGTAGTGAAAGTCATTGCTGGTTTATCAGACTCTGCAAAATTAATTTCCTCATGTGGGGAAGGCATTGTTTCAAGGGGTGGGGCTGAGGGTACTACTTCCTCAGGTGGGGCAAACCCTTGAGAATCTGAAGATTCAAAATTCTCAGCTTCAACATGGTCTTCCCACACATCCCCGTCCCATGTTGTAGGATCCCATTCTTTGCCAATTAGAGCCCTTACTTTAACTGTTGACACACTCTGAGGCTGAGACTTGAATTTTCGCTGTAGTTCAGCCAACCTTACAATGAGAGTTTCCGTTTGATTTTCTGCAACTTGAGCTCTGTTGCTACAAGAGAGAAGATTTTCTTCAAGGACACACTTAGCAACTTTTAGATCGTTTACTTGTGTCTGGAGCCTTTCGATTTTATCACACAACTCCTTCCTTTCATTCATCATTCTTTCCACAGATACTAAGAGCAGCCAGCCAGTAAAATCATTTTCCGATTTTTTCCCCATCTTGTAGAAAGCTTTGTGCACTGAATCACCTAATTCATTAAGAAAATCAAGGGCATTAGCTTCTTTAAGTTCGGAATATAGTTTCAACCATGGGTCTTCAAAATTCTCTGAGCTCCCAGGAGGGAGAGAATCTGGAGAGGTTTCAATAGTTGAAAGTGCTGGTGGATCAACAAGCCAATTCCAGTATTTTAAAAGATTCATCCTTGTACTTCTGTTACTCTAGAACCACTCCTGGTACCAACTTCTGTATTAGTCAGGGTTCTCTAGAGTCACAGAACTTATGGATAGTCTCTAGATAATAAAGGAATTTATTGATGACTTACAGTCGGCAGCTCAATTCCCAACAATCGTTCAGTCACAGCTGTGAATGGAAGTCCAAGGATCTAGTAGTTACTCAGTCTCACGCAGCAAGCAGGCGAAGGAGCAGGAGCAAGAGCTAGACTCCCTTCTTCCAATGTCCTTATATTGTCTCCAGCAGAAGGTGTAGCCCAGATTAAAGGTGTGTTCCACCACACCTTTAATCCCAGATGAAAGGCATAGCCCAGATTAAAGGTGTGTTCCTTAACTCGGAGATTCAATCTTCTGGAATCCATAGCCACTATGGCTCAAGATCTTCAAACCAAGATCCAGATAAGGATCTCCAAGCCTCCAGATAAGGGTCACTGGTGAGCCTTCCAATTCCGGATTGTAGTTCATTCCAAATATTGTCAAGTTGACAACCAGGAATAGCCACTACAAGCACCTTCACCCCCTGAGCCACCTTGCTGGCCCTTTTTGCTAGCTTTGTTTTTTGAGACAGTGTCTCGGATAGTCTAGGCTAACCTTGAACTACTACATAGTGGAGGCTAACCTTGGAATCCTGAGCCTCCTGCCTTCACCCACAAGTGCTGGGATTATAAGCACACGCCATCACACTCTGTCTCTGGGGTTTTGGAGTTCAGGTGGGGCAAAAGAAGGGAAAGAGACTAGGGATGCCGGGAAGCTCAATGTTGGGTGCCTGCACAACCTGTGCATCCCCAGCATGGGGTGGGGAGGGGAAAGGGATGGAAGAGGAGGAGGAGGGCAGGGGTGGGGTGACCACATGCTACTGACTTCCTCTCCCAACTGTGCGCAGAGTACAAGGAGTGCTTCTCCCTGTACGACAAGCAGCAGAGAGGGAAGATCAAGGCCACAGATCTTCTGGTGTCCATGAGGTGCCTAGGGGCCAGCCCCACGCCTGGGGAAGTGCAGCGGCACCTGCAGACTCATGGGATAGGTGAGTGGGTGGTCTGGGTGGGCTCGTGGAGGGCAGAAGAAGCCGGTGGTGGCCGTGGATAAAGCTCAGAAGCCTGAGGTACTGATGTGACCTCCCCAGTCTGAATGGTAGAGGTAGCTAGCTGGCCATGTATATATACTCTGTGTTTCATCCCACAGGGGACCTTGGTCTCATGTCCCACCAAGTCTGTCACAGCCCAAGAAAGTATGCTAACACTGGTCTCAGTGTTTTGTTTTGTTTTTTCTCTCTGATTTTATTTGAGATAGAGTCTCATGTAGCCCAGGGTGACACCAAGTTCCTGATCCTCCTGCCTCCACTTCCTGAATGCTGGGCTCACAGATATGTATCGCCATACTCTGCTTCTATATTTATGGAGAATCAGCCTTCTGCAGGGGGTTTGGGATGTGCTTAGTGAAAACGGCCCAGTTGTGTGTGCTCTATCCAACTATGTCCTAACCAAAGGCACATCCCAGAGCCAGTAAGGTGCCTGGGCTCTGGAGCCAATGGAGGACTCAAGATCAGGGCTCAATTCTTCTGATTTCTTTCGCTGACCTAGAAACTGTAACAAGGCTGCCAAACTGGAAGGGAACGCAACCCAAGCAGTACCAAGCAGCCCTCTCTGCTGCTGTCATTAAGGGAGACTTTCTTTTTTTCTTCTCTCTCTCTCTCTCCTTCCTTCCTTCTTTCTTTTGTGTTTTTTTTTTTTTTTTTTTTTTTTTTTTTTTTTTTTTTTTTTGAGACAGGGTTTCTCTGTGTAGCCCTGGCTGTCCTGGAACTCACTCTGTAGACCAGGCTGGTCTCAAACTCAGAAATCCGCCTGCCTCTGCCTCCCAAGTGCTGGGATTAAAGGCATGTGCCACCATCACCCGCTTTTTTTTTTTTTTTTTAAAGATTATTTATTTATTTAATGTGAATACACTGTTGCTGTCTTCAGACACACCAGAAGAGTGCATCAGATCTCATTAAGGATGGTTGTTAGCCACCATTGTGGTTGCTGGGATTTGAACTCAGGACTTTTAGAAGAACAGCCAGTGTTCTTAACTGCTGAGCCATCTCTCCAGCCCCTGAGACTTTCTTTTTTGACTGGAACATATGGGACTTTTATAATCAAAACCAAATTGTGTGTTTTTTTTACTTTTAGGAGTTTAAAAACTCAGGGAGTAATGTCTACCAGGGTGTATACACTGGGGACTGGACTCTGGGGTGTGGGGTGAAGGTGTGTGTGTGTGTGGGGGGGGAAACAAGCCCAGAGAAAGGGGTGGCTTTGGAAAGAGCACTTGATCTGAAGCCTGAGTCCAGCCCTCAGCACCTGGACCTCAGCATCCTCATCTCTCAGATGGGTTCTCCCATCTGCTAGGGTTACTGGAGCCAGGGAGCATCTCCTCCTAGAGGCCAGAGCCCAGGGGGCAGAAACCTGAGCTCTCTGTTCCTTAAGGACAAAGCAGTCAGGGGCATTCCCATTTGCGGTGCAAAATGGTGTGAGGTCCTTGTCACGGTCTGAAGGCCATGGGAAGGCAGAGCCCAGGGCTTGAGGTGGCTCTGGTGCCTGCTAAGAGGAGACTGGACACATTGACTTGGGCCAGGTTCCCTCCATTTTGGAAGCATGGGAGAGAGCAGAGGAGGAGGCTCCGTTTGGTCCTGTGCCATCATTCAATACTCTGGATTACTGTCTCTTTAGCAAGCAAGATAGGGGGAGGGATTAATAATCATGCTGTTTTAGTTGTGCCCTCCCCCTGCTGCTGTCCCCCCCCCCCCCGTTGCTATGATAAAATACCATAACTAAAGCAACTTAAGAAGAGAAGGTTTTATTTCAGTCCATCCCAGCTTAAAGCACCTGATCACATGTCCAGAAGGCGACACCAATGAATGCATGCCATGCCTGTTAGCTGAAAGCCAGGGCTCTCCACTATGACAAAGTTGAGAATCACCTACCCTAGGGAATGGTGCCTGTTTGGTTTTGGACCTAGGACAAAGGACTGAGGTGCATATTTTACACACCAAAGCAGACCTGGCCTCCAGGTTCTCCCAGCATCCCTCAGTCCCTTCCTGTCATACCCTGCCCCAACCCTGAACTTTCCAGCCCAGGGGCTGGGCTGCCCTTCCCCCAGAGGCTTTTCCCTATAGAATCCAGACATTTTGGTCTCTCCCTCACTCCTGTCCTCTCTGCAGGGGCACCCTTTCTCTCTTTCTCTTCCCCCTCCCCTGACTCTCCCCATGGTGACTCCCCCCTGGCTTCAATCCTTGAGGCCAGTGAACTCACCTGAGAGCAGCTTCCCAACAAACCTGCCTTTTACATCATCTAGTCTGGCTTGAACTGGCTCAATTCACAGGCAGTGGCCGAGCAATAGCCTATCAGTGTCACCCAAAATGGATGTGCCTTTTACATCAATTGGAGCTGGCTTCCCTAAGAACCTTCCCGCCTGCTCACTGTCTTGTGGGGTTTCCTAGACAAGAACGGAGAGCTGGACTTCTCCACCTTCCTGACCATCATGCATATGCAAATCAAGCAAGAGGACCCAAAGAAAGAAATCCTTCTGGCCATGCTGATGGCAGACAAGGAGAAGAAAGGTTACATCATGGCGTCTGAGCTGCGGTCGAAACTCATGAAACTGGGAGAGAAGCTCACTCACAAGGAAGGTACCAGCCTGGTGGGCTCTGAGCGAGGGAACCGTGGGGAGGGCAGTGTTCTGTAGCTCACCCAAGGCTGTGCAGACGGCAAGATGATGAATGGCCCAGAAGTCAAGCCAGGCTGAACCAGAGGGGAGAGGCGGACGTGGGCCAGGGGAGAGGGTCAGCTCTGAGACAGTCCCGGCATCTGCCAGGGTTCACTTCGTTCAAGCTCTCACCGAGGATCCCAGTGTGGCTCAGAGTGGCTAGTAATGCAGCCACTTTTGGTTTTAGAACTTTACTGGTGTGGTTATCAAATGTCAGCTTTGTAGGTGATAATGTGTCACAATGTCAAAGACATAGCCCCAAGATAGGGGCTGGAGAGATGACTTCTTGGGTAGGGTTTGCCCCACAAGCATGAAGATCAGAGTTTGGATCCTGGAACCCATGGGTTTTTGTTTGTTTGTTTGTTTGTTTGTTTTGTTTTTTGTTTTCTTTTTAAACTGGTGTGTGTAGCTGCCTGTAATTCCTGCACTCACTTGGGGGGGGGGGGGAGCAGAGACGGAATGCTAGGGCAAGCTGACTAGACTAAATCCGAACTGTAGGCTCTAGGTTCGGAGAGCCTCTGCCTGAAACAAAAGTAGACAGCCGTAGAGGAAGACACCAGATGGCAACCTTGGGTTTCCATACATAGGTGCCAGTGCACCTGCACGTGAGCCTCCACACACATGAGCTGTGATACACATGTGCACACAAGCCATACACACTAAAAGCTACGACACAGGACACACTGGCTCAGCTGACACAAGGGGCCAGCTGAGTGGCTCTTGAGTAGAGCTGAGGCAGAGTGCAGGGTGTAGGAGCCTCTCCTGTCCAGGGCCATCTTCTCACGACAGCTGGCTCGGGTACAGTCACCTGTGGTGTTTCCAAATTGAGAAGCCATTGTGCCCCTGCCCCTAGCAGCCCTAAGAACTGGGGCTGTGGGAGCTTTTCAGGGGTGGCTAGAGAAACCTGTCATGGTCACGACTATGAGGTGATCTTGCCTACAACACTTTTTGCTTCAGAACAGGATGAGGGCCTGGGCCTTGTGAGGAAGCTCTAGCAGGCTTGGGCCATTTGAGGTGTCTTTCTTCCTAGCCCACTAACACTGTTGGCAGCCCTGACCCTGATACAACTGTAGACTTCGGCCTGCCCCTGGTCAGCATCACTTGTATCCAAAGCCAGGGTTTTCAGGTTGTGTGGGGAGCTTGTAGGGTCAAATGGAGGTTCAGCTTAGGCACAGAGGGGTGAAAAGGCCCAATACCCATTGATTATTAATTTCTGGCCAGATTACAACTAACGAAGGCAGAGTTTTCAGGTTGCGGTTTGAATCGAGTTTGAATCCGGGCCCTTCCTTTAGGGAGCCCTTGGGATGAGCTTCTTCCCCTTGCTGTAAATGGGGTTCTCACAGGTATCCCTGGGGTCCTTCAAGAACTAGCAGTCTATGGACCAGCCTGCTCAGATCGTATCTGCACTCAGGAAGGTCCCGGGCAAAGCTCTTAAAAATGGTGCAGAGCAGGCAGATTCAGCTCTCAATGTCTCTCAGCTGGAAGCACTTACTGCAACTGCTTTTCATGTGAAGGGGAAAACCGGCCTGTCCTTGCCTCAGACTCCATGGCACTGCTGGTGGAGTGCTCTCTCAGGTGGTTAGCGATCTGCCTGCAGGGATATTCAGGCCCTAGACTTCCCTCATGCTAAGCAGCAATTGGGAAGGGGCTGGCAGAGACTTCTGGGGACTCAGAAGAAATATTCTGTTCTGAAGCATCGTGGACACATGTAGTACCCAGCACAGCTATCACCTAGCCTTAGAGTGCTGCCCACTCTGGTCAGCATTGGGCTGTGGCATGCTGCCTTCTGGTCTGTCTGGAGCAGATACTTGGCCTGTTCTCTGTGGCTGGCTATTCACTAACTGGCTGCAGGTTAGAAGCTGTTCCATGAAATAAGATGCACCTGTCTCCCCAGGCTCAGAGCACCTCTGGGTTTAAAAAGAGAGAACTATATCCAATCTATCTAATATCTATCTATCTATCTATCTATCTATCTATCTATCTATCTGACAGGATCTCACTATATAGACCAAGCTAATATCTATCTATCTATCTATCTATCTATCTATCTATCTATCTATCTATCTATCTATCTATCTATCTGACAGGATCTCACTATATAGACCAAGCTAATATCTATCTATCTATCTATCTATCTATCTATCTATCTGACAGGATCTCACTATATAGACCAAGCTAATATCTATCTATCTATCTATCTATCTATCTATCTATCTATCTATCTATCTATCTATCTATCTATCTATCTATCTGACAGGATCTCACTATATAGACCAAGCTAGCCTTAAACTCAGAGATCCACCTGTCTCTTCCTCCAGAGTTTTGGGACTAAAGTTGTACACACCACCATACCTAGCTGAATTAGTATCTTTTAAAAAGCAATTCCACTTTCAACAAGATTTTATTTGGCAGGTGTGTTGGTATAGGCCTTTAATCGGAGCACTTGGGAATCAGAGGCAGGCTCATCTCTGCTGAGTTCCAGCTGCCAGCCTAGTCTACAAAGGACATTCTAGGCAGTGCTACCCTCTCAAAACAAACAAAAAAGATTCTCATAGAAAAAAAGATTCTGTGATTGCACATATATGTACAGGTGCCCACGGAGGGCAAATAATGGGCATCAGATCCCCTGGAACAGGTTAGAGGCAGTTGTGAGCCACCTACAAATCACCTGGGAATGGAATTAGGGTTCTCTCAATAGTAGTTTGTACTCTTAACTGCTAAGCCATCTTTCCAGCCCCTGAACAATGTAGTTTGATGCTTTGAACTTCAGTTGCAGTTGGATCTACTTTTTGCATGTGCATTGACAAGACACATTTTTCAAATTAATATTAGGGATCCAACTCCAATCAAGGTGCACGTTGGCGGTGTGCTCTCCTTACCTCATCCCTTTTGTAGTGAAATAGAGTAACAGACACTTGCAGACTAGGCTACAGAGTAACAGACTCTTGTGGACTAGGCTATAGAGTAACAGACACTTGCAGACTAGGCTACAGAGTAACAGACACTTGCAGACTAGGCTACAGAGTAACAGACACTTGCAGACTAGGCTACAGAGTAACAGACACTTGCAGACTAGGCTACAGAGTAACAGACTCTTGCAGACTAAGCTACAGAGTAACAGACACTTGCAGACTAGGCTATAGAGTAACAGACACTTGCGGACTAGGCTATAGAGTAACAGACACTTGCAGACTAGGCTATAGAGTAACAGACACTTGCGGACTAGACTATAGAGTAACAGACACTTTCGGACTAGGCTATAGAGTAACAGACACTTGCAGACTAGGCTACAGAGTAACAGACACTTGTAGACTAGACTATAGAGTAACAGACCTCTTGTAGACTAGATTGTAGAGTAACAGACCTCTTGTAGACTAGATTGTAGAGTAACCGACCTCTTGCCACTCAGTATTCCATTGGTGGGGGGCAGCAAGGGGAGAGGTGGGTTTTTGTGGAGGAGAGGTGCATGTGTGAGCCTAGATTAGTGTGGCTGTGTTTGGAGCCATGGACGATGCCCCTGTGACTGGGAGGTTACAAGGGTGGGCTGCACAGGTACAACATCCATGCTAAAGGTTTCTTGAAAGACAGACAGAGGTCTGCCAAGCCTGCTGATCTCTGGAACCCACATGGTGGAAGGAGAGAGCTGATGCCCACAAGCTGTGCTCTGACCTCCACATGTGTGGTATGCATGCCTCCCCTCCAAAAGATGTTTAAAAAATTAAAATCAAGTACAAGGCAGCCTCAGTGACCGATCCAGTGTACTCTGTTCTCGTATCCTAGGCCCTGCAGAAAGAAAAAGTTCTGGGTTCTTGTAAGCAGATTATTCTCCCATTTTGGCTTGTATCCCAGTCCATGGGGAACAGTCTATCAGATTCTCAGGGAAGACTTCTGGAGACCCCTAACATCAGCAGATCCAAATTGAAACAGTAATGTGATTTATTGCAGTGGATGATCTTTTCAAGGAAGCAGGCATTGAACCAAACGGCCAAGTGAAATATGACACGTTTATCCAGAGGATCACCATTCCTGTGCGAGACTACTAAGGGAGCCAAGATCAAGAGAGCAGATGAGAGCCTTCGGGGCCTGAAAACCTAGACTGATTCCTTTTTGTAAGGGAAGTCTAGAGATGACACAACCACTGCATGGCATAAGTACCAATAAATGATGTAGCCATGGCATTGGATAACTGTAATAAGGTCTGTCTTGATTTCGGTACTAACATTAGTCTAGCCATTTGCAGCATAGTCTAGCCCTATGATTTGTAGTCAGGGTTGTGTGCCAGTGCTGCCTCTGCAACATCATCCCCTCACCCATTGTACTTCTCAAAGCCTTTGGACCTCATAAGGATGAAGATTGTGACTGAAAATAAATGGTTGGCAACTTCAAAGCATGTGGAATTGGTGTTTCCCTGGTAGTGTTTCTCTAAAAGAACAGTCTGCCCAGAAGACCAGTCTGCTTTGGGTGCAAAAACAACCTTCAACATTTCTAAGATAAAGCTGAGGTTGGCTGGGAACAGGCAACAAGCACAGAGTGCGTGTACACGCATGCACACACTTGCACACACATATAGAGCAACAAGCATAGAGCACATACAGCAACAAACAGTGTACACAGACACAGCACAAGCATATAGCACATGAACACACACACGACACACCCATTTCCTTTCTGGAGTTTCATTTTCTTGTTCTCATTTCTTATAGTTCTACAATCCCACTGATAAATCTTCATTTCCATCTCCCTGGCCAGACCAAGTGTAGGAAGCTTTTTCATAAAGAGGTATAAAGTCAAAACAAACATTAGAGGAGTGTACGGTTGGTTGATATCCCACACCAAAGGAAGTGGGAGGCCTCGTGGAGTTAAGCACGTCTTTCTGATGCTCCTGGCAGTTTGCTGAAGCTGGGCCCGGGGCCACTGTTAGGTTACAGGAACTAGGATGGTCTGCTCAAGTGACCCGAGGTGATCATGACTTTCAGCCATTCTCTTGGGACTAACAGAATAAGGAGATGCACCATGTCATGGCCAGAATCTGAGAGGCCCTGAAGGCCACAGTGGGAACCAGTGTCCTAGCCAGGATAGCCAGGAAACCCACGCAACACTCCAGCAGACGTAGGGTGCAGAGCTCTAAACATGAAGACCTTCATTCCTTTGTGTCAGGACTGCCTGTGGCTTTGTGCCTTATACGAAAGTAGAAAGACATATCAAGACACAAGGGTCTCTGGGGAAGCAGACAAGACACACATCTTACTAAGGGCTAAGAGTGGAAACACTCCAGGGAACTAAACACCGGCAACCTGGGTTCAGCTACCTCACATATGCTGGATGGCTCAGACCAAACAGAAGACAATTGAAGGGAGAGCCTCATTTTCCTGGGAGTAGATACTATGTGTCCCCTGAGTAGCTTGATTATAAGCAACCTGGCAAATTTCTTTAATACAAAAACCAAAAAACCTCCAAAAATAAACAAGCCAACAATACAAAAAGAAAAAAAAAAAACAAAAAACAAAAAACCCCAAAAAACACAAAACCAAACCAACCAACAAACAAAACAAACCCAAAAAAGCTAAATAACTGGCACATCCCTTCAAAGAGGATGTTGGTTTGAGGCTAACATGAGATATAATGCAAGAGTCTGCCTGGGAAACACAGATAAAAATGTAGAATTTCTGGGCTGTTTTAGGGAGCCAGAGTAAGTACAGACAAAACACAGCAAAACTTCCTAATTCCCATGATAAGTCCTCCTGGGGAAGACTAGACGTAGACTCCAGAGAGTCGGTTATGTATTTCTGTTGAGTGGGAAGGTTCCAGACCCCAGCACCTCTGACTCTAGCCACAGCTTTAGAATCACATCTGCTCACCACTCTAGAATCCGAGATCTGACAGATGTTCCATGCTGATGCCCTGTGTGGGGCAGAGTGGGAAGAGGCTGGGCCCTACACCAGAGGCACTTCCTACCGTTCTGATGTCTGTCAGTGACTTTTTTTTTTTAAAGACAGGATCTCATGATTCCCAAATTTACCTCAAATTTGTGGACGATGCCCTTGTGCTTCTGACCCTGCCCCCACCTCCCGGGTGCTGAGACGACAGGTGTATACTGTGCCTCTTTTACTTGACACTGGGGACTGACAATGTTCCACACATGCCAGGCAATCGTTCTGCCAAACACCTCCAGCCTTCCAGTGTAGGCTTTGTGTTTTTGTTTTCCTTGGCTTTTTCTGAGACAGGGTTTCTCTGTGTAGTCCTGGCTGTTCTGGAACTTGCTCTGCAGACCAGACTGGCCTTGATCTCAGATATCCACCTGCCTCTGCCTCTCAAAGGTGGGATTAAAGGCGAGAGCCATGATGTCCAGTCTCCAGTGTAGTTTTAATGCACATTTTATGAATCCTATTCGGCTAAGTGGAATCTCCAGTACAGCTTGAAAGGAGCACATGGCTAGCAGGTGGTCTGCATGACCTGGGTTGCTCTTCCCTGCCCACTGCTCTAGTCATGGGTGACAGGGTGAGCTCACACTCCTCAAGTCTGGCTTACAAAGCTGTATCAGGGATGGTTTGGCTGCCTCTTATGCATTCCTCAAATTCCAACAAGTTTCCCTAGTACCTAGTTGCTCACCATAAAGAGTGGTATTTGCACAGCAGATAAACTAGTACCTTTAGAATTTAAGGTGAGCTGTAAACCAATAAGGTAAGGTCTTAAAGCATGATAGGAAGATAGCAGTTACTTATCATGCTTTGGGATATCTGGGTGACCGGGGCCCCGGGAGCACACAGCACCAGTACTCTTCTCATGGGGACTGTTCCTTTGTGGGCCCAGGAGTAGCATTTTACAGAACACAGATTAACTGAAGGCTTCTCTTTTATTACATCTAAAGAGCTCTACAGAAACAGGTAACATTCAACAGGGAAACAACTTTTCTCCAATGCATGTAATAAATATTTTCACTTGGTACTTTTATACAAACTGACATTGGTCTACTATACATTTTTTAAAAGCCATTTTACTGGTTTGGCATGCGGTATGGAAATTCTAAGAGAGAAAGTCTTAAGGCAATGAATCACAGATTTAAGTTCATGGAATTTATGGTAATCTTTATCTATTTATATACATCTTCCCCTATGTTAATAAAACAGCAGCAGCACGCTCTGGGACCACCGGCTACTCTCCCTCCCTCCTTGAAAGCTACACTTTGTGTTTAATTAAAAAAAAAACAGAATTCAACGTGTATCCACAAAACAAAATTCTTACCAAAATAAATTCAAATGTGCTTTAAGAGTCCTGAAGATTCTGAAAGTTTCATGTATTTAAAATTGAAACTGCTTTAAAAACTAGGTTCTTTCTACATTTATTCATTTACAATTAGGGCATATTTTCATTCGGTTTCACAGACTTGTCTCAAAAGGAAAATTGGCTGAAAAAAAGAATAAAACAAAAAGCAACAACGACAAAAAAAATATACCACCACCACCACCGCCACCAAAAGAACCCACATTTTTCAAACCTTTAGTGATTCTTGAAGTCAGTAATGTAGATGTGTAACATCTAAATTAGCAGTGGAACAACTTCAATACTCAACAAAGTATGCATGGTTAAGTTTCATATTTAAAAAAATGTGTCCAGTAATGCCCACATGGTAAATTAAAAGCCACCTCTACCCTCCTGGCTGAATGGCTACTTTATTGATGGTGTGTGCTTACAGAAAGACGGGAGCACACACACGATACTGTAGAGAACACATGCCAGAGGGAGAGACTAAGGAAGGAGCTCCTGGCAGCTTGCTGAATCAAAGATGCTGAGAACATTATCTGTCCACAGCCTATTAATCAAGGTTGGCAGGGCTGGGGAGTGAGGTCGGCCTAAGGAAAAACGACAACAACGGGACAAAGTGACCATGCGCTTTTTCTTTTAATGCAGGAGATAAAGTGGTGTGTGGCTCTAATAATTATTCAGGGTTGTGAAAGTCTCTGACTGAACTTGACCACATGCAACATTTTAGAACGTCAACACTGAAGAAGTGAACTCCTCAGTAAATGGAAGGAACTAAAACATACAGACAACCAAACGGCTTGTTCTCCCGTGGGGACATGACCAAAGCCACAGGGCATCTATTCCTCCAGTTACCGGCTCTCCCCTTAGGCTGGTACAAGGCAGGACACCGAAGGAAAGTGACCCCTCTATAGCTGGCATGAAGAATGCAGAGAGCTGGTTTAAACTGGATTATTTTAAGTTTGTAATTCAGCATCAGACACAAAAAACTATGCATCAGTATCCTAAAACTACTAACAGTAACCAAAACCAGACCAAACCAAACCAAAAACACCCAAACAAAACCAAGAACAAAGAAAACTATTCATTTTACCTCAGTTAAAATAATGTTTCCTATTGCTATGTTAATAGAAACACCTCAAAATTTCAGTGATTTCCACTATAATCCCAATTTAGACAAATTATGGTTATCTGAAGTGAGTCTAAATTAATACAGTAATGAGAGATGGTAGAACCTGTATTCATAACACCAGATGAATTTAAAAACATAACTATTTCTGGTTTTAACTGATAACAAATGTCTTGTTTTATTGCGAATTGTTTTGTGACTCTAACACAGCCGTTTCTGTGTGGAACACACATGCGTAGGGGAAGACGATGATGTTACTCACACGCACTTGTTTATAAATACATATATATATACACACACACACACATATACATATCAACACCAACTTTTTTCAAAAATTCAAGTCGACATTTTAGTAGCAGAGAGACTATAAAATAGATATTATTTTTAGATGCCACGCTGTCATGTGAACCACTTCCTTTATTATACAACTGAAGACACAGTCATCATGACTTCTACCTGGATTAATACCTACCGGTCCTTCTGTTATGGATGCAAGGCTTGAAAACAAGTTTACCACACACAAAGATGGTCCTTCCACAACTCTGAAAACATGAAGGTGGGACATAAAAGCCAGTGCAGGAGCTGGTGATGGTGTGCCCTGGCTCTCTGCAGTTACACCTGCATCCTCCATCAGTTGCCATCTATCTCCCACTGTCAGAGCATGCTTTCTTCTCTGCGGACTCTCAAGTATGAGAAGTATTTTTTCCTTCCTTTGACCCTTAATCACCTCCTGAAACAAATTTTAATATATTTACATATTCTGCTATTGAGAGTAGGTGAGACCAATTGGTTCTTGAATTTAAAAAAAAAAAGGCTTCCTATGTCATGCTTTCACTAAAGGTGAAGGAAAAAAGAACACGGCTAAGAAAGGAAGTATACTCGGAGACAGAAAACCAAAATAACTAAGGTTATTTTTGAGTTTCAACTATTTATCAGATAGATTTGGTATGGATCCACATGTGGGCTGTGCTGTACTGTTAACTTTAGGATAACCGATTCTTTCTTTCCTTCCTTCCTTCCTTCTTTTCTTTCGGTGGAACGGAACGACCTCTGCCAGCTCCACACCCCACGGGGCTACGGGGGTTCTTTCACATCCCATTTTGGTATGAAGATCCTCAAGGAAAACTTGTTACCCTGTTGCCAAAATGCAAGTGCTCACAGCCTTGGATTACATACAGAATACTGGCAATTCAGACTTAGAATCAACAGAAGTGTATTGTCATTCGAGGGCCTGCCCACAGACTGCGCATCCAAGCAGCGTTTGCTCCAGCACTTCTGGGAAACACACTCGTAGAGGGTAGACAGCAGATCACAGAGGATCTGGGATGGAGAACATGCACCTAGGGAGAGTTGAGAAAGATGCTCACACAAGAGTGATAATAACCAAATGCAAACTGAGGAGGAGGGGCGAGTGACGACAGAACAGCACATACAGGTACACAGGCGCTCTTGCGCGCACGCGCGCACGCACTCACGCACACAAGCTCTGTCTTGAAAACAAAGGGTATGCAGTAAGATAGACGAGGCTCATAACTTAAGGCTGGTAAAATCTACGCACACACAAACAGAATCCAAGTCTGTCACTTTTAAAAAATGGAAATCAAAGCTATCCCAAACCCATCCCCACAACAAAGCCCACAATTTAAACCTCATACATGCAATTGTTTCCGTTATTGCAAGAAAGATAATGCCATTGAAGTAAAATAAAACCCAAACCACAGGACAAATGGTGAAGTCTTCAGAATCCAGAAAAAATGAACTGAAGGTTTGTGGGTGCTTGTTTTTTCTTTTTCTTTTTTCTTTTTTTTTTTTTTAAACAAGTGTTTTATCAGACAGGCAGTCTTAGATTTATATACAAAAGTAAAACTGAAAATATAGTTTTGTTCTCTGTACATTTCTTTTAATTTTTTTTTCCCTAAAAAAAAGGAAAAAAAAAACCACGCTTGTATACTTTTCTAAACAGGATAAGGTAAAACAGAGCATAGAGTTCTCTTCTGCCAAGTCATTTAATCTGGGATGGGGTGGGAGCAGCAGGGTGAGAGCGTCAGTCCAATGAGATAATGTCTGGTATGATGCCAAAGATGGACGCTGTGTCTGCGCTGCTCCTGCTGGCCACACCATGGCCATGGCTCTCTCTCAGACTGTTGGAAGACACAAGGCTGCTGTTGCTGCCGCTACTGCTTCCGTTGGTGGCTGGCAGAGATGTGCTCCCTCCTGCACTTAGCTGGTCGAGAAACATCTGCGAGGAGGTATACGGGAAAAACCGGGAGGAGTGCAGGAGGTCCTGGTCATCTGAGACCGCCGCTGCAGCTGCGGCTAGCAGGGAGGTGTTGTAATGCTAGGAGGGACCAGAGACAAAACACTCTGTTACAATCAGATGCACCTCGGCGTACTCTTCTCAGCAGAACAAGGCTCCTCAAGTGACAACACATTCTGTAGTAAACGACTGGTCACTATTACTGAGAGCGCTTTGGCATGGTATCTGAGACTGGAATGACATTTTTGATTGTGTGTGCATGTAGTTTGTATTGCATGCAGTTCTTAGCCCTCTGTTTCTGAGGTGTTCAGAAGCAGTAGGAAGGATACATCCCACATTTCCAATGGCAAGTTCAGCTTGAGAACTGTCTCACAGCTGCTCAGCTGCTCCCAGGCTGGGCTGCAGCTCGGTGCAGCCTGCTTCTGCTCTCAGCACTGTAGGTGCTGGGCAAAGGGTTTGCGCACATGAACATCTCTGAGCTGGGAAGCGCAGGAAGAACTTGCTGTAAAAACCAAGCAATGTCCCACCTGCGTGGGGCACTCTGAGTCGGGTGTGCGGAGCTGCAAGTCTCTCCGGGTCAGGGAGCACTGCGGAGTGGCTGTGAAGGCTGAGGACAGATCTGTGCACTATGTGGGCTTTACCAGCACTCTGTGCTTAGACCATTCTATATTTATTAAAAAAAAAAAATCCCAAAGCTATCTTTCTTTAATTTTACTTTGTTTTAAAACATTCATAACATACAAATTAAACACAATGAGTTCTAACATTTTCACGTGTATATGTCTTTTAACCATAACCACTTCTACTACTTTCTCTTGCTCTTTCTTCCCCTAGCTGGTCTCCTTCCTTTTCCAACAGTCCACTTCAAATGTCAGTGTTGCTTACAGAGCACAGACAACTTACCACTGGCTATATCACTGAAGAAAATGTCTCCCCCATTAACCATTAACTGCCTACAAATCTTAGGCTTCTGACTACTTAATTCTTTATAATTAAACACTTAAAACATGAATACACCATATGGCTATGCAAAAAATTCCTTTCTTCCTATCTATATAGGAGATATAGTTATGTATTTTTCTAAAAAGACAAATTCATCACACACACCCTCCCTCAGGTCTACACAGGTCAGGCAGGGGTTACAATCAGTCTACTAGCCACATCTTGTTTCCTGGAAGGTTTTCAGGACAGGGACCATGCCTGCTTCCGGATCCCCGATGACCTACTAGGGTTCATGCTGAGCGGGTGCCCATTCTTCAGAACATGCTGTGGGCCTTGCTTGGATTGTCCCTTTCCCAAAATCTCTTTGATCAGCCAGCTTGGTGGCTCAGCAGGTAAAGTGCTTGCTGTGTAGCCCAACTATTTGAGATCAATGGGTGGAGCACATACAGAAGTGGAGAGGGCTGACTCCACACAGCTGTCCTTTGACTTCCAAATACATGCTGTTACACCAAGCAACACCATGTGTGCAATAGTAATAAAAAATTAAAAGTGTATATACAGGACCATAGGAGGAGCTGAAGGAGGGAAAGAGATGGATGGAAATAATGTAAATAAAGTATACTCATGTATGAAACCCTAAAAAAAGAGAAAATCCCAAAAACCTCCTTGACTTTTATGCTGTTGGAACAAGACTAGCAACCTGACCCAGGCACGGAAGAGGATGCACATGAGCATCATCACCAATGCACATCTTCTTACAAAGTTTGCTACTCTTCCATCAGTGCTTTAGTTTGCAGGCATGAAACCCAGGAGGGCATTCTGGACAGCGGCCTGGTCACTGCTTGGACAGTGACAACTACAGTACAGAGAGGGAGGAGCTTCTGTGTCTGGTCCTTAGTCCATGTCCTTAGCCACTTTTCTATGGCTGAAGTAGGCCTTTCTCAATCTGTGTTTGTCTCACTGTTTCCGATGAGACTTCTTCCACTTTGTTCTTGCTTTTCAAGTCTGTCGCTCTGGTGCAATGGGACAGCCTGACTGGTGGATAAGAATCACTGACTGTTTCCTTCCATACTCAATCACTTTTAACTTTGTATCCAGGTCATTAGATATGGCCTTTTAGCAACCCATTTTGTACATTTAGGGACTGAGATGAACAAAACAGTATGAGCTAGAATCAAGCATGGGAGAAGATGAAGCAATCAGAGCTGCAATAAACGCAGTATGAGGAAGCACAGCATTCTGTAAAAATGAAAAGTCAATAGATCTTTGCTACCAACATTGAGTACTCACAGACTGCACACGACTCTATGTATCAAACATACAACTGGCAATGCAGTAGCAACACAGACTATAGCAGCTATGCTGTCCTGGGCACCAGGACATTCTCATACTTTGTCCCACGGCTCACTGCCCTGTGTTTGTCTTTATACAACATTATTGAGAAATCAACAGGCAGTGACTGCCTTTACCCTTTGCTGAGGATGGTGGGTGATGAATAATGCTTTTATTTAAATTCTTACAGACAGAGCAACCCTGGGCACATGCACTCTATTTTCTAAGGAAATTCATTCTTCCTTCTGGCTGTGTATTATACTTTTAGATATTTTAATATGCAATTAAAGAAGAAGATTATTTTCAAAATAACATACCTGATTGTCTCCTGATAAGAAAGGAAAGAAATCTAATCCTGTGGAAAGAAAAAAAAAATGACCTCAGAGAAAAAAAACAACAAACAGGAAAAGCAAATCTTTCTAAATATCCTGCACTTTAGTCTTACAGCCCAGGCCCTCTGCATTCCTATTTAACCACAAGGGCTGACGGTCCATGGTGGCACACACCTTTAATTTCAGCACTTGAAGGAGGCAGAAGGAGACAGATTTCTTAGTTAAGATGCTGGCCTGGGGGCTGGTGAGATGACTCAGTGGGTAAGAGCACCCGATTGCTCTTCCGAAGCTCCTAAGTTCAAATCCCAGCAACCACATGGTGGCTCACAATCACCCATAATGAGATCTGACTCCCTCTTTTGGAGTGTCTGAAGACAACTACAGTGTACTTACATATAAATAAATAAATAAATAAATAAATAATTAATAAATAATAAATCTATCTTTTTAAAAAAAAAAAGATGCTGGCCTGGTCTACACAGCAATTTCCAGGCCTGCTAAGGCGAAATCGAAGACTGTCTCAAACAACAACAACAAAAACCTACCAAAACAAACAAACAAACAAACAAACAAACCAACCAACCAAAGAACAAATTGAAAACTATGAGAAGTCGAGCTGAAGGTTCTACGGCACTTCTACCTGTAGACTATGAAGGACAAAACCCAAGTTTTGGCAACAGTAACTTGCTCTTATTTAATCTATCTATTTGCCTGTCTGTTTGCTTAGATGGAATCTCCTGTAGAGCAGGCTGACTTGGAACTTCTTCTTCTTTTTTAAAAAGATTTATTTACTGTTATATGTAAGTACACTGTAGCTGTCCTCAGATACTCCAGAAGAAGGCATCAGATTTCATTACGGATGGTTGTGAGCCACCATGTGGTTGCTGGGACTTGAACTCAGGACCTTCAGAAGAGCAGTCGGCGCTCTTAACCACTGAGCCATCTCGCCAGCCCCAACTTGGAACTTCTTAATCAAGTCTTCACCTCTTGAGTGCTGGGACTGCAGGCACATCCTACCTACCATTGATCTGGTACTGAGACTCAAACCCATCATCTCATGTACACCTGGCAACTGTGCTACACACTGAGCTACACCCCTAGCCCTTAAGCATCCTTTCCACCCAGTTATACTCCACACAAGTGCCTCTTAGGGTCTTTCATGACTTTTGGGTTGACTTTACAGGTAAAAATTTAAGAGTCACACAGATTATTGCAAAGCTTTTAATTCTCCCTGTCAAAGTGTTTACTTCCTGTCATCTAGTCCAGATTGAAGCCCAAGGGTGTCTGTACGGCTAGGCATGGTGGCATATGCCCTTACTCCTCATATTCAGGAGGAGGAGGCAGTCGAGTCTGAGATATAGGAGACCCTGTCCTTAAAAGTAAGTGTCTGGTGGCATCACAAAAAGCCTGACTCTTAATTCCCGGGTGCAAGCACACCCTTCCTAACTTATATAATGGTAACATTAGAGCAAGAAAACCAATGGTCTCATGCTGATGTCCAACCTTGAGTACACCAGCAATGCAATGTGCTGGCAACCACTCCCAGGATGTAGCGACAGTGATGCATGTGTGCAAATAGGTAAGTAGAGCTGTCTAGAAAACTGCTCAGAGTACCCTGCATCTGGGAAGTTAAATGATTAGTCCATAAGCCACTAAGTTATAAAGATAAATCTATAGCTGAAATTCTTTTTAAGATACAAATGAATGTACTGACATATCAAACTTTAAAAAAAGAAAAAAAGATGAGTCTGTGCAAGACAGTATATGCTGGCTGGTATATATCTATGAGTTTGAGGCCAAGCAGGACTACATAGAAAGACTATCTCAAAAAAAAAAAAAAAAAAAAAAAAAAGGTAAGATTCAAAAGAATTTTAAATGTCTCAATTTGTCACTACTTATAAGACAATAAAAAAGTGCTGACAAGATGTCTCAGTGGGTGAAGGTTCTTGTCACCAAAGCTGATGACCTGAGTCTGATCCCTAAGATCACATGGTGGAAGGAAAATGAATTCCTGCAGGCTGTCCTCAGATCTCCATGTGTGCCATGGCATGTAGCATCTCCACAATGCAGTGCATGCCTAATATCCTAGCTCTTGGAAGGCAGAGGCAGGAGAATAATAGCAAGTTTGAGGCCAGTCTGGTCTATTATATGGAGAGCTTTAGGCCCAAACCAGGGCTATCCAGTAAGTCCATCTCTTGTAATACACACAGTATCTGTTACATGCAGCTATCATCAAAGAACAAAACCAACACTCATTTCCATCGAACTCAAGGCCACATACAGAAGTATGTCAACAGCCTATGGAGTACTGGGAACTCACAATGCCTTAAGACCACTGCCCCAGTATTTCCAGAGCAGTGAGCGCTGGCTACTGAGGAAGGTATCATGAAGACCCAAAGCTATGTTCTTCCTATACTCACTTTCCCCTACGCTCGCTCCCATCCCCAGACTGCAGCTGCTCAGAGTGTGACACAGCACACTCTGTCAGCCTGTGTGACACAGCAGAGGAGCAGGAACTCACCTTGTAAGTCATAAGGCATAGGCGTCATGTGGAAGGGGTGCCTGTAGTCCTGGATGAGGGAGGTGTTGATGTAGCTTGTATCTACAGCAGGAAGGCTTGGGGTGCGGGACACAGGCGAGGCTTGATGAGGAAGACTTAAAATGCTGGGGGAAAGAAATGTTCAGAAAATTTAATAGTCACTTTAACAGTTTGGCAAATGCAATTGTATACACCACAATAAGTCCTACTTTTTAGGATAAAAAATTAAGAGTAACAAAAAACCCCCCAAAACAAACAAACAAACAGTAAAGTCAATGGTAAGAACTACTTTAGGGGGGGTGGGTATGGGGGGGCCTTTGGGATAGCATTGAAAATGTAAACGAGGAAAATACCTAATAAAAAAAAAAGAACTACTTTAGGCTTGTGGTAGTGTTTGCAGACACTGTAAGGAGAATCAGAGATGCTACGGTAAAACTATTCATGCAGTCCACACAGTCCTTAGATCGCCATCCTCCACTCTGAGAACGCAGGAGCAACACCCAGTTGAGTTACCATGTTGGACACGGGTGGAAGGCACTCCTGAAAAAGGCAACTGTGGTCCTTTCTAAGGAGGTGCAGAATGGGGTAGGGAGTGACACTCTAGGGATACTCTTTGTGCTGGGTAAGTTTATTGTCAACTTGACACATGGCACATTCATCTGATCTGAGAGGAGAAAGTGCCTCTGTAGTCCTGGGTGAGCCTGGAAAGCATTTTCTTAACTAGTGATTGGTTAAAAACCAGGCTGAGTAAGCCAGTAAGCAGCACTTCTCCAGAGGGCATCAGCTCCTGCCTCCAGGTTCCTGCTCTGTTTGAGTTTCTACCCCCAAATCCTTAGATGATCAACAGTGCTGTGGAAGTGTAAGCCAACAAACCCTTTCCCTGCCAACTTGCTTTTTTGTCATGTTGTTTCATCTCAGCAATAGAAACCCTGACTAAGATACCCTGTTAAGGAAAATAGAGACAACTAGGGCAATGTAGCAAGCTGAGCACTGAGAAGAAAGCTGACTTAAAGCTTGCTCAGAGTGAACTCTGGAGTGACTTTGGTGCACCCAGTGTCTAGCTTAGCTATCAGTATAGTCAAATAATAGGGCTGTTGAAGCCAATCAAAGCAGCAGACAAGGCACCAAAGTGTCCCAAAGTATAAAGGAGGGACAGAGGTATTAAGAAATAAGGGTTGAACTGAAGGGAAAAAGGAACTCCAGAAAAGCACCAGCAGGCTTTATCAGCCAGATGCCAAACCCGTCTCCTTCCTTCCCTTAAAGAAAAAGGACAGCCAGGCTGTGGATTGTGGCTTTAATCCCAGCACTCGGGAAGCAGAGGCAGGTAGATCTCTGAGTTCGAGGCCAGCCTGTTCTACAGCGTGAGTTCCAGAACAGCCAGGGCTACACAGAGAAACCCTGTCTCAAAATGCTAAAACGAGACCAAAACCAAACCAAACCAAACCCAAAAATCAAACCACCCCAAACAAAATGAAAGAAAAAAGGAGGAAGAAAGAAACTTAAGAACTGACTTTGAGTTATGACAGTCCTAAGGAGATTTATGCACCACTCCACACAACCCCTAACCATGAAAGGCTAACAGGCACAGAGGAAAACAAAGTAATGAGAAAGGGAAAAATATAGGCCTCTTCACTCCGAATGCAGTGTGTGTTTGTGCACTAGAGTAGTACACAGGTGCTACAGCATGCATACACAAGGAGGGCTGAGAACAGCTTCCCCTGCCTATTCCTACACTACTCATGGATATGCTGGGCCAGATGGCTTATGAGTGTCAGGGCTTCTCCTGTCTCTGTCTGCCTTCTTGATTTAGATATGCGTGGTACTTGATCTGGCCTTCCACAGAATCTGGGGAATCATCCTGCTTTTATAGCCAGTACTTTATCCAGTGAACCACATCCCCTGATCTTCTATTTCCAATACTCCATGTCAGGTACTTGTAGGTGGAGGTACAAATTTAATGGTAGAGTACTTCAAATGACACAAAGCTTACATTTCCAGGAACAGAATCCTAATTATAAATATGCACTATACATTTCTGAATGGAATAGGTGCTGCACAGAAGTGTTTCAATCAGTGTGAATGTAAACCTCTAGAAAACACCACGTTCCTCAGCTGTGTCCTTGTCTACGCTTAAGAGATTCTAACAGGAGAAAGCAGCTGACTGCTTGTCTTCACAAACACCTCAGTCTAGCAAACAGTATGGAACTTCTGGGTGAATAGAACACTCAGCGAGGTGCTACAGTACCGGATTCTTTCCAGTTGTGGACGGCTGCCTGTCTTCTATTTGTGAATGCTCTCAAGTATTTCCTTGTTATAATGCACAGCGGCAAACGACCTGCTGGGCTTCATGCTACAGCTACCAGCTGGTTGCCACTGTGAACACTTACAGTGCTCAGATGCAGCCATTCTTTTAAAATGCTGGAGACATACAGGTTTTAGCTACATATCCACAGAGGAGGCTCTGGCCTTTGCAGAGCTGTATTTAGGCTCAATTTATCATGGGCAAATCAGGAAAGTAGTTAATGCAACTAATATAATTTTCCAAACATAATAAACAGGGCTATTTTGGGAAGAACTATAATAAATATTCAAAGAAAAAATATTAGATTTCTAAAGACTCCAAAATTTTCCTGATTTAAAAAAAAAAAAAACTCAGATAGTAAAAATACTGCAGAGTTCACATATGACTATTTTGACAGCCGTAAAATTAACTCTAGAGTATTTATATACTTGTTTTTTAGAAAGTATCATTTTTTTTCAAAAGAACGTATCTTAATTTTGCAATCATAGCACAAAAAAAAAATAACAATACAGTTGTCTCCTGATTTCTTTGGGAGGCTGAAGATATCCAGATCCACCAAGGTCACATTTTGTCCCTCATATGTCTGTCATAGAATTCATGTGTCACCTAAGCATTCCATCTGGGTCTCTAGGTTCTTCAGAACACTTACTACGTTGAAATCATCATCATCAACGTTGTCTTCACTACTATGACTACTAATATTATTGGACAGGATGTCATCTAGTCCAGGTGGCCCCAAACAGTCTTATGAGTGATGGGGTTATGAACAACATGATGGGAGGCTCCTGGGAACCACAGACAAGTCTTCAAAAGAGGACTACTTCAGGGAAGCCCAAGTCACTGCAGTTCTTTCCTGCACCTCACACACATCTGCAGCCAGTTTCAATGACCTGGTGTGTCCAGCTTTCCACTGTAAGTGCTCTACTGGAATTCATTTTACAGCAAGTAGGTTCCAGTTTTTAAGCTAATGTTCTAAAACCTACAAGCAGCAAAAATGAAATCTAATCTTTGTGGGTTTTGATCCAGACAGGAGCTGTGGAAGGCACTTCATTGGGCCTCCTCACATTCAGAGAACATCAGTCTTGCTCTATTTCCTAAGAGCTAACTAAGGTATCTGAGCACTGTGCTGTCCAAGTCTGGGCTGGGCATGAAGGCCAGCAGAGTGGCAGAGCACCGGAGTTCACAGGAAGAACTGTACTGTGTACACTGAACAAGTCCACTTGGGGGAGGCTAGTGGCTCAACTGTTCATGCGGCACACACTCTCAACAGGATGGCTGCTACCAGACTAAAACTGGACAATGACTGTAAACAGATCCTGAAAGGAGAGCAACACCTCAAATATGAGGAAAGGACATCTTTTTTTCTCCTCCTCCTTCTTCTCCTCCCCCTCTCCCCTCTCTCTCTCTCTCCCCTCGCCCCACCCTTTCTTTCTTTCCTAAGAATGGGTTTCATTACATTTATCAGGTTGTTCTGGAACACACAGAGATCCATTTGCCTCGCTATTGCACTTGCTATTAAGTCTGGCAATCAAAGTTTGACACATGGTAGAGGGAGAGAACCAATTACTGAAGGTTGTTTCTGACAAGCACATACATACAAATAAAACAAGTCTTAACAAAACAAAACAACCCTGGTTAAATGCAAAACAAAAAAAACAAAAAACAAAAAAAACCCAAACAAACCCCAAAACCAAACCAAACCAACACCCAAACCCTCTTGGTGATCCTCATGTGCATCAGAACTGCTAAATGCAGCAGAGTCATCTCTTTAAAGACTGCGTGAGTGTGTGTGCACCCTTGGAAGCCAGACGGTGTCATCAGATCCCCTGGAGTGGAAATTACAGGCGGTTGTGAGCCACCATGTGGGTGCTAGGAACTGTGCATAATACACCAAGTACTCTTTTTTTTTTTTTTTTTTTTTTTAAGATTTTATTTTATTTGTGATTATACTGGGGGAGTATACTGCTTGTAGGGTTGCCACTGGACAACACTAGCCTTGCGGAGTCAATCCTCTCCTTCCTTTGGCTTCTGGGGAGTGACTCTGGGCCTTTAGCTTTGCCCAGTCACTGCTTGTGGTCACTGAGCCCTGGGATTCAGATCTTTGTGAGTACATTGTTGCTGTATTCAGACACACCAGAAGAGGGCACCGGATCTCATTACAGATGGTTGTGAGCCACCATGTGGTTGCTGGGAATTGAACTCAGGACCTCTGGAAGAACAGTAGGTGCTCTTAACCACTGAGCCATCTCTCCAGCCCCACACCAAGTACTCTTAATTGCTGAGCCATCTCTCGAGGCCCAGAAACATCTCTTGATATGATGAATCCTATATACAAACTCTTGGAGAACTCTACTCTACTTCATCAAAAACACAACATCCCTAGGAGAGTCCATCTCCAGTTTGTATTCACACACAATGGTTTACTTGGCAGCCTTGACCCTACTTTGCAGATGAACTTTCATACATGAGTGTTTTGCAAAGGTTCTAGCAGCACTCACCCTTTATTACTTAGTGGTGACGTAGGAGACAGGGAAGGACAGGTCCTCTTGGCAGGGGGTTCTTCCTCCTCTTCATCTGACGAGCTGTCAATGGTTAGGTCAATGACCTCGACTTTCTTGTTTTTATTTGAGGACTGGTTGTGGGACGCTACCTGATGCTCCAATGTGGAGCTCAAGCAACCTGTGCAAGAATGATTAAAACGCAAGACCCGTGTCAATCCTCTTCTCCCAGTGTCCCTGCAGACGAGCACATCCACTTAGCAAAGCAACACCACGGGGTAGCAGAGCGATGTAGTAAGGTAGCTCTGCTTTACTGGGTTTAAAAATGGTGGCATTTTTATTGGTTGTTAATCAATTATTTGAAAAATAATTTTGAATTAGAATAATCAAAATATATCTTAACGCCTTTATTACTCCAATAATTCTGGAGGCAGAGGCAAAAGATCTCTATGAGTTCAAGATCAGCCTGGTCTACATAGTGAGTTCCAGGACAGCTAGGGCTACATACATCTTTTATATCTACTTTAGAATAAAAGTAGTTTTAGAGCAGGATTGTGTGTTACATGTTTTTCTACACAGCATCTAAAGTACCTAGAAAATACTGGTCCTCTCCTAGCAAATCACCAAAGTCAAATCTATCCCCACATATACGAAAATATTTAAAGAAAAGTAGCTGAGTATGGTGCTGCACACCTTTGGTCTTAGCATTCAGGAGGCAGAGCCAAGCGAATACAAAATATGAGACTCCAAAGTCTAAAACAAAACAAAACTAAAGGAAAACAAAAAAAGAAGAAAAAAAGAAAATCTAGTACCATAAACATCTTAAGGCTTGCAAAAAGTTGATTTAAAAGGAATCCTGCTATTTGTGGACATTTAATCAATAACCTAAGAATTACTGAGCTATTTGCACTGCTCAGTAATTTCAACAGTCTGCATTTCTATATTAAAAACCATGGTGTAGCACAACAGCAAGCAACCACCCAGGCCAAGGGAAGCCACTCACCATCAACTCCATTGTAGGAGGCAGTGACTTCTTGAACCTCCTTCTTTGACCTCATTGGAGCCCACGAGCCATCCTCCTTAAACTGTATCTCGTCACAGTCTGTGCAGTACTTTAGAATTTCCATAAACAACCTAGACAGACAATAGAACATGTTTTAAGTGAAGAGACATGAGAACCATAATTCAGAACACTTAGATCACAGGTGTTTTATGAGAGGTAAATGGAAGACAGGGAAGTAGAGCAGACAAACTACATTCACCCTCACACATGCGCTACACGGGAAACAGTTTACATAAAGATGCCATGGAACCTGGAAAGAAACGACAACTTAAAAATATTTCTTTAGTTTGTGCTATATGGGTGGGTAGGTGCCACAGTGCATATGTGGAGGTCTAAAGACAACTTGTATGAGTTCGTTCTCTACTTCCACCCATGGGTTTTAAGTCTTAAACTCAGGCTGTTGGGCTTGGCAGCAAGCACCTTATCTCATCCCCAAGAGTTTTAAGGATACAGAAAAATGTTCACAAAAACTGAGGTGGTTAAGGAATAACATATCTCAAAACAAGATTCTGTGTGTGAATAAAAGCACACACTAATGATCTCTAGATGGTAATTTTATATACATTCAATTTTTTCTTTATACTTTATATTCTATATTTGCAAATTGCTAAAAGATCTTATCTGATAAACTGAAGGGATATATATAAAAATGTCTAACCAGTGCTAGAAAGATGGCTCAGTGGTTAAGAACACTGTTTTTCCAAAGGTCCTGGGTTCAATTCCCAGCAACCACATGGTGGCTCACAACCATCTGAAATGGGATCTGATGTCCTCTTCTGGTGTGTCTGAAGTAAGCTACAGTGTACTCATATACATAAAACAAATAAAATTTTAAAAGATGTTCAACCAACAGTTAAATCCAAATAAAATATACTGGTACTAAAAGTTATTAGTAGCATATAATCAAAATTTATGTAAAAACTAAACTAGAAGTTTTATTAAAAATGCCTTTTATTTCCTGTTCTGTTTTTGAAAGAGCGAGAGAGATCTGTATTATAAGAAAAGGAAGAACTAAGATAAATACTATACAGAGGTGGTAAAATATTACTATTAGTCTAAATTTATAAATTAGTTATCATTTCATTTCTGAAAAATCTAACAGGAAACACTACTTCCTCATATTCTCCCAAGACTCAACATTTTTAAAGCTCTGGGTTGTAAGTCTATTGACAAATACATTCAATTCTTGTATTATTGTCTTCAAGGCTCTTATGTTTTCTCATATACTATAAATAATCTGTCTTGTTTGAGTATTTTGCTGAAGAATACTAGAAATATTAGGGAGGCATTTTTCTCTTTTCACAATGCATTTCCTTGTTTCTTGTTCAGTGGCAAAAAGGCAACCAGAAACCTAAGGGGAATGGCAGACTCAGGCAAATATCAACAGGTCAAGACCAACAGACAGATGGCTAAGAAGGAGAACCTCTGCTCACTGTGTGCAATGGTGAGGACAGAGACCGAAAACACAAAAGGGGAAAGGCAAGGCTAGAAACAGAAGCTGCAGAACAACAGGAACTGCTATCAGCTGGTTGTCCTTGGCTGGGAGCCCTGACAGTGGACAGAAGTGGCAGGGCTTGGTGGACAGGACAGAAGCCAAGCTTCTTCTAAAAAGCCCAACTTTGAAAAGAACCTGTAGTATTTACAAATTGCTTAAATTATTTGTGTGTGTGTGTGTGGGGGGGGGGGGGGTATGTGCACATGGAAACCAGAAAAGGTTATCAGATACACTGGAGCTGGGAACTGAACTTGGGTGACCTATAAAAGCAGTATAGCTCTTAACTGCTAAGCCATTTGTTTAGGACCAAAAGCTATTTGTTTGTTTATTTATTTACTTATTGGATGAGTTTCAATTGCTAGAATCTCAAAATTTGATCATGCATCCTCTTAATGCATGCACTTTGTAGGTCTTAGATGTACTCAATACACACACACACACACACACACACACACACACACACGTATATCGTCTGCTTAGAATTACTGCTTTAAAATAATAAACAGAAGGTGCTGAAAAAAAAGAGGAAAAAGCATGTGTTTTCACAACAAGTAGAATATATACAGCCATAAATAAAACCAATGTTAAAAAGTATTTTAAAGGGCTGGAGAGATAGCTCAGCAGTTAAGAGCAATGACTGCTCTTCCAGAGGTCCTGAGTTCAATTCCCAGCAACCGCATGGTGGCTTATAACCATCTGTAATGGGATCTGATGCCCTCTTCTGGTGTGTCTGAAAACAGCTACAGTGTACTCATACAAAATCAATCAATCAATCAATCTTTAAAAAAATGTTTTAAAGATGGGAGAGACACCAAGATGGTGGAAAGGTTCCTGCCACTAAGCCTAACAGCCCAAGTTTGATCCTCAAAATATAGATGGTAGAAGAAAAGAACCAACTCTCCAATGCTGTCTTCTAACTGCTATATGTTTACAATGTACCTTCCCAAATAAATGTTTTTTAAAAATCCTAAAAGATGAAAAATATTTACAATACTAGTTACTCACTTTTAGTTACTCACTGATTTCTAGAATAATGAAAATTCCATAAACAAACACCTTTGAAAAAATTACCTCTAGGTTTTATCTCAAACCTGATGGCAACAAACTTGAATAGCAGAAAAACAAAAAGAGATAGAAACATACATACCCGTCAATAATAAGGTGTTCATATGGGGCCTTCTTATCACAGACAGGACAAACCCATGTTGGTTTTTTCTCATTCATTTGAATGTAAAGAGTTGCATCAAAACACTGAAGGTGGGAGCAGGTAAGTGCCCGACAGGGGATTGTCAGTCGCATTTTCCCAAGCTTTAAGGAAGGGAAAGTTCAATGTTAGTATGTGCTGCTGAAAACCTAGGCTGTAATAATGACTTCCTGAAATACAACATGCATGTACTGTGATTTAAAGCGTAGTGTGTCCACAACCCCTGTACCTAAGGTTCAGTTAATACCATGGAAGAGGGGAAGAAAGAGTGTAAGAGCCAGAGAAGCATGGGACTTGCCTAGACTATTTCCTAGGATCAATAGGGAAGCTTTTGATACTCCAACAATACTGCTGCCTAAAAAGACCTGAATAAGGATAATACCAACAGACATGCTACAGGAAAATCCTGGACAGGGGACCACTCCTAGACAAAGAACTATACAGAGACAATTGAAGGATACTGAGATTAGATGAAACAGTCTTTCCCAGGGGTGATCCTAATCGGTTATCAGGTATCAAATGGTCAGCTCTGAAATTATATACATACAAGTAACAGTCCATCATATGGACTGAGCAGGTTGTATTTATATATTTGGTGTGTGTGTGTGTGTGTGTGTGTGTGTTGTATGTAAAAACAAAGAAAAGAGGCTGTGATTTTGAGAGTGAGCAAAGGAAGGGGTACTTCAAAGAGATTAGAAAAGGGAAATGGGAAATGTTATGCTTACATTTTAATTTTTAAAAATAAAAATTTTAATATAAAAACCATGTTCTACATGATATGTTTGGATATCAAACACAGTGACTATGGATAGTCTACCATAAGAGCAGTGAGACTCTTGTTGGGAATGTCTGAATCTCTCTGACTGTGCTCTCACCTTGTGTGTGCGTGCACACAAGGGTGTTGACCTAGGCCTCACACTTGCTAGCCAAGCACTTTACCACTGAGCTGTATTTGTAACTCTCACATGCTCTCTTAAATCAGCCTTCAACCTGAAAAAAGTTAAGAACCGTCTACGTAGAGATTTAGACAAAAGAAGACCTGGAGATCAGCATGGCCTCCAACCTCATCTCTGAATAAGTACTTAGTTCACAGGGTGAAGCCCAAACCCCGCCTTTCCTCCATGATGTGAGGCATAATGGCTGGGGCAGCTCTGAAGAGGAGACAGATGTGCGCTCTGAATCTCTCTCCTCACTGGGCATCACCACACAGCCAACAGCCCTCTCAGACATCACTAGTACATTTGGGGACATTTTTCTTGCCCAATAATTGTGGGCTGAGCTGACACTAGCTGACTCTACTCCACATATGGAGGTCTTCTTTAATCCTACACTGCTGTTGCTTGGGCCCAAGGTAGATATATTGCTGGGGACCTGCACAAGGAGTAAGGTATTATGATGTCCATCACCACCACAGGGTTTCCAAAGTCCATAATAGCCACAGAACATGTAACCTACTCACTCCCTATAATGATATTATTTGGTAAGTTCATGAAAAAGACTTTCCATATGTTTGTGAGTTAAAAGAGGAAAAGGTTCTTGGCTTACAAACCTTTCAGGGAAATGTGTAATTTCCTTGTCTACCAAGGAAACCAACTGTCATGGGCCCTAAATGACTGTTCTGATTCCAATGATTTACTGTGCTTCTAGGGAAGATAGTTAACCTTTCGAGGCCCCCTTTTCAACCTAGAAAGTAGCACCATTTTCTCTTCACTTCCACCAGATGCAGTGATAAAGATTTTTTTTTTTTTGATTTTTAGAAATAAACTTTTTTATTAATCAGTTTATTCTTTTACATTTCAAATGGTATCCCCTTCCCAGTTACCCCTCCACAAATCCCTCATCCCATCCACTCTCTTCTTCTTCCCCTTTGCCTTTATTTTTTTTCAAAAAAATTTTATAAGATATTTTCTTTATTTACATTTCAAATGCTATCCCGAAAGTTCCCTATACCCTCCCCCCGCCCTGCTCCCCTACCTACCCCCTCCCACTTCTTGGCCCTGGTGCATATAAAGTTTGCAAGACCAAGGGGCCTCTCTTCCCAATGATGGCCAACTAGGCCATCTTTTTTCGAGACAGGGTTTCTCTATGTAGCCCTGGCTGTCCTTGAACTCAGAAATCCACCTGCTTCTGCCTCCCTAGTGCTGGGATTAAAGGTGTGCGCCACAGGAAGTGATAAAGAATTTTAAAAGAACATGCTAACAACTTAAGCCAGGAGAAACATCATTTATCTTGTCCAAAGCACAGAGAGGAGGACCAGGAGGAGACTGAGAGTGACCTTTTCTGTGCGCCTCTACCCTGAACAAGACCATCCTGCTTTACTTCTTTGTGCATCTCCTACTGGAAACAGGTCCGACCCGAGTCCTCGCCCTCACTATCTATACTGCAGAATGACAGACAGTCTCGTACATGGACAGACTGTCAGCTGTGCATGCTAGCAGTCCTAGGAGAAACTCTTTATGTCTGAAAGATGTGAATTATAGGATTCACATGGGGATTATAGGAATAAAGGCAATGTGAAAGGAAAGCCTCTTTCAAAGCATAAATAAAGTACGTGGCTTATTGCTCCTTATTGACATCTTCCTCCTTCCTGACTTCCTGTCTACATGAAGCATCAGGGAGAGCCCCACAGCTCTATAGCTGGGAGCTTATGTGCTGGCACCGAGCTCCCATCGGACTTTCAACCTATACTTTCTTCATGGAATATTAAGCAATCAGTAGAAATCTGCACTTCACAGCTAAGGTCTAATTTAAGATATAAAAACTGAATTTGGAGCTGAGATGTTATCAGTAGAACATTTGCCTAACATGCAAGAAGCTCTGAGTTCTAGCACTGTTACTCCCATATTTGTCTGGCTCTGGAATCCCAGCACTTGGAAAGGGAAGCTGTTCAAGGTCACTCCCAGTCTGAATGGTGAGTCTGAGCCAGCGTGGGCAATATGATTCTGGATTTCAAAAAACAAACAAATGGCCCGCCACTAAAAGTATATAGTAATAAAAGGATAAAGAAAAATTTGATTTAGCACCATCAACTAGATCATACCTTAGAAATGTTGATGGATTAATAAGTGCCTTAGCTAATGGCAAACAAGCAAAGGATCTTCTATTGCCAGAACTAATTTGTTCTTTGGCCTTTTTTTCATATGTTTATGGAAATCAAATCATAAGAATGGAATACAAGTTCAGTAAAGAGTGTCATAAAGCTGTTCAGTTAGTCCTTTGTGCACAGAGGCAAGAGAACAATCCCACGACACTGTGGTGAGCTCCACCAACAAGGTGACCTACAGTCTGAAAGCAAACTGACAAGTAAACAGTACAGGAAGGACAGTTAAGAACGGCCTAGGAAACCAGAGCTCATGTTCACACCTATGGCCTTTTAGTAGCTATACCACAAATGTCATCTCAAAGAATCATAAAATAACACTTATGTGAAGAATACCCCTACCTCTCACTTTAAAGTCAATCACTAGATTTAAGTGTCCACCAGACGAACGAGCATCTATTGTTTCTAACATGGTATCGGAAGGGGCAAGCACTGAGCAGTTTATTCTGTGGATTACAAAGTTAGTTCTTTCCCTTTGAAAGATAAGATGGGTGTCTGCATTATCAATGGATAAACATAAACATGTTTTCTAGTGAGGCTGCTTTACTCAGCCATGCTAGGGTTCATGATGCTGCATGAGAATAAAACTAGCTGTAAGCTGGCTTACACCAGCAGGAGCCTACAATGTCATGACAATATGTGCTTCTTCATATAATAAGAAAGTTTGATTGATACTTAAAATCTTGTTAGGTTTTTCATACTAATAAGTACTCATAAAATAAATTTCTAGTTTATTTTTTCTCTTCTATCAACTCTAAATTATCTATGCTGGGTTTACAGGTCTGTGGAACAGCTCACATCATCAGACTTTCAACATTTCCGTTTCTGTTCTTAATAAATTAGAACCGACAATCCTCAAAGAGAAAAAGCATTTTAATTATTTTTGTTGCCTTTAGCTAAATGGCACACAAATAACAGAAACTCATTTATTCTGAGCTCTGCATATTACAAAAGGGAGATTTCTATGCACAGTCAGACAGCATATTTACATATTTCAAAGAACAAATCTCTTTTTATGATTCCATAAATT
Source organism: Mus musculus (assembly GCF_000001635.26). Lineage (NCBI taxonomy): Eukaryota > Metazoa > Chordata > Mammalia > Rodentia > Muridae > Mus > Mus musculus. Next base: position 62,900,018 of record NC_000075.6, read on the forward strand.
TGATATATAGATGAGTTATCACAACTGTATTTTATTTTTGAGCAAAAACATACCTAAAAATATATGGCCTTACTACTCTGGAATAACTGTAGGGGGAATTATCCCTTTAGCCAAACAGAAACTCATGACATATTGTAATTATGTATTACATATAGTAGCTTTTTTATAGTCTGAATTTTGAAAGCAGATGCTAATTTACAATGAACTGCTGAAACTGTTGGAACTAATGAGAGAGGAGCACAGGGGGACATCAAGTTAGAAACTGGCTCAGTAAATCAAGACATGTAAGAGGCAAATGTGATCCATCTCCCAGGAACATGGGGAGAGCACCTGAACCACAGAAAGAAGAGCATGTGAATACAACTGCTATCAGATACAGTGGGCTGCGTCTTCATGTGTCTGTTCAATGTTCTAAATACTACATATTAGTGCAGCTGTAAACATTTAAAGGTGGGAATGCAGAGAAACAAGACGTCTCTAGTGATTTAAGTAGGAAATGAAGCTTCTGTGATCTTCTAAATTTATCATAGCCTCTTAACTGGGGTTTTACAATGAAATGATGCAGCAAGAAACTATGAAAAGAGTAGGTTAAGTCAGAATTTGGAGAAAAAGACTGAGATATGTTATTTTAAATTATTTTGTTTAAAGCTTTTTTTCCTTACCTTCTACCTTCCTGATCTTGCACCAACTTTATGATTTTTTAACATTTATCTGGTTATTGAGGAACTTTTAATAATAGTAACAACACTTTTCTTAAGGAAGACAGACAGACTACAAAGAGGCTCAGAAGGAAAGTTGCTCACAGAGCAGGCAGCACAACCACGGCAAAGGACACAGCGGCTTCTGACTGCACGGTTTCCTCTATGGTCATAAGGGTGTGCAAAGAGCAGAGGGAGCCCAGCTTTAGGAAACGCGTAAAAGACAGAATCACAAACTCATCACACACTGATGAGTTTATATTTGAGTTAAGGCTTAGCAAACAATACTAGGCTAAGATGAAGAATAAGTAATATTTACAATTTTACAGAACTTGTCACTTCTTTTTTTTTTTTTTTTTTTAAAGATTTATTTATTTATTATATGTAAGTACACTGTAGCTGTCTTCAGACACACCAGAAGAGGGAGTCAGATCTCATTACAGATGGTTGTGAGCCACCATGTGGTTGCTGGGATTTGAACTCTGGACCTTCGGAAGAGCAGTCGGGTGCTCTTACCCACTGAGCCATCTCACCAGCCCTTTTTTTTTTTTTTTGGTTTTTCGAGACAGGGTTTCTCTGTGTAGCCTTGGCTGTCCTGGAACTCACTTTGTAGACCAGGCTGGCCTCAAACTCAGAAATCCGCCTGCCTCTGCCTCCCAAGTGCTGGGATTAAAGGCGTGCGCCACCACGCCTGGCCCGCCACTTCTTAAAAGAACAACAAACTGCCACCCTCTTAGGTTAGCAGGCTCTTGATGATGAAAGCTTTTGATGACACCACCTTCTGGAACAATCCAGGCAAATCAGGAGACAAGTGTCCTTTTGTTTTTTATACATTTGAATACAGTTAATTTGATTAACCAAAATGTCAGCAGTTTATTATTAATCTTCACCTTCTCTCATATCAAGGCAATATTCAACTGTCATCCCTAATCTCGGTGGGCCCACCAACAAATTAGGTATGAAATTAATTTCTTTCTTTCTTTCTTTTTTTTTTTTTTGAAATAAATTTCAACACAATTTCTTTGCTTATAGTTTTAATCATTTGGTCAAATCTGATGACTTTATAATTGTTTCATTTAAATGACTGTTCCTTCCCTTGCTGACTTACAAGTATTGAGTTAATTCTATAGGCATAAGGAATTCAGTCAGGTAGAACAGAATTTCCTTTCTCCTCCTCCTCTTTTTAAATTAAGACAGGGCGTTGCTATGGTAACTTAGCTGGCCTTGAACTTATGGTAATCTGTCTGCCTCAGCCCTCTCCCCACAAGTGTTGGAATTATAGGCATGGGTCTCCAGGCCTGGTGCTGTGTGTGTGTGTGTGTGTGTGTGTGTGTGTGTGTGTGTAGTATTAGGAATGGCATCGTTCTTTGTTTTGTGTTTGTTGTTGTTTTTAGTTTTCCTGAAGACAAAGTTATCTTGGAGCTCCATAAACCAGGCTTGTCTTGAACTCAGATTCACTTCTCTGCCCACATTAAAGGTATGTGCCATGCCCAGCTGGCACAGGTTTTAATAGGGGATTCTTTTTTTGTTTTTTGTTTTTTGTTTTTTGTTTTTTTCGAGACAGGGTTTCTCTGTGTAGCCCTGGCTGTCCTGGCACTCACTCTGTAGACCAGGGTGGCCTCGAACTCAGAAATCCGCCTGCCTCTGCCTCCCGAGTGCTGGGATTAAAGGCTTAAATGGGAGATTCTTATAGCTACTGTTGACAAATTAGTTAAATTGTGATGTGGATAACTGTGCTCAACTTTTATCCAGAAAAGTCCTGTTTGAATTAATGGAGTATGGAAACACCACAGCACTCCCTACTCTATTTTTCTAACTGGAACCTGAGAAACAGTTGTTTACTGAAGGCAGTACTTAGATAATACACACTATGAATAAGGCACACTTTACAATTATTCAGCTCACAGTCCTATGCTCCAGTGTCTTTCCATTTTGATAAACTCTGACAGTGTAGAATGGGGAGATTCTTAAAGTAAGCAGAATTTCTCACACTCAGTAAAAAGAAGTGTATATACCCAAAGGCAAGCATTAGCAAACACTTACTGGACACAGCAGCGAAACCCGTAGGCTGGTAGTAGCTATCTCACTATCTGGATCTGCAGTTAACTTCTCTTTAACTGAAATGCATTGGAGAGAAAACAAGTAGAACAATTTTATTAAAGGAATTACTAATATAACACTGAAAAATAAGCTTAAAACTTAAAACCTAAACAACCTAAACAATTATCTTCCAATCACCTATCTGGAAAGCTAAGAGCAGTTCAACCACTTCTGCCCTTCACAGAAAGCAAGGGAAGGAGGGCATTACTCTGTAGCTAGCTAAAGCTCCTGCAAAGCCCTGGTACTGCATCATGGCCCACAGGAAGTGGGTCCTACAGCAGCTTCTGTGTTCCAGCTTACGTGCTGGCCCTTTATAGTTAGTATTCTAAGATACTAATGATTTTCTTTAAAATTATGATTAATTTGCATTCTTTTATTTTAAAGGAAAGTAATAAAGAACATGATAAAAAATAAGTTTGCATAGATAGAAAATGAACAAAACATTTATTATAACCATACTAACTCTACTTTCAAATTATAAAAGAAAAAGTCCAAGTATTTCTTTAGCATGTAACTGAATCTCATCATTTGCCTGTAAACTCACTTTGTGGTCTTTAGCAAGTCAGTCTGCCTCTTCCGCTAATGTTATTTACAGTAAATCCAGAAGTCACACCAGACACTCACTCCAACTTTCTATAATCTTCAAAGGAGGTACTAATATTTTTACTTTCCATGGCTATTCTTTTATTGTCCTCCAGTTTACTATAAAAGATTCTTTATATTTCCCATGTATGGCAATTTGAGTAAGAATGCTCCCTTGCCTGGGACTGGCACTATTTGAGAAGGATTTGGAGGTGTGGCCTTGTTGGAGGAGGTGTGTCACTGGGGGTGGGCTTTGAGGTTTCAAAAACCCAAGCCAAGGCCCAGTCTCTCGCTTTCTCCCTCTCTGCCTATAGATCAGGATTTAGCTCTCAGGTAATGCTCCAGCATGTGCCCTACATGCTCCCTGCCATGATGATAATGGAGTAAGCCTCTGAAACTGTAAGTAAGTCCCCAGTAAGAGTCGCCTCAGTCATGGTGTCTCTCCACAGCAATAGATCCCTGACTAAGACATGTGTAAACCTGCAGCAGCAGCTACCTCTGATGACAGGAACCAACATAAACACTGAGTCAGGAAATATCCAGAAAAAATATTCTAAAAATCTTAGAAACAGGGGCCTGAGGTAGAGTGGTTGTAAGTATAACCAAGCACAGTTTCAGAGATGTTGCACAATAATTATGACCACAATGCTAACATGGGAAGCACAAACTGATAGGCAGATGTCTGTGCTGACTGCCACTTGCAGAACTAAGAAGACAGCCTTTATGAAATACGTGATCACACCGTGTGGTTTGGAATTTTTAGATGGCCCAAGTTTTGGACATAATGGTTGTCTCACATTAGGGAATCTCAACATAGAAGCACATCTGAGTTACATCTGGAACATTCTATTTTGTAACTGATCACATTAGACTGGGGAAGAGGGACATGAATGGGTGGTTTAAAAAGCTCCACATAGGGGCTGGAGAGATGGCTCAGTGGTTAAGCACACCAGCTGCTCTTCCAGGACCCACAATCACATGGTAGCTCACAATCATCTATGAGATCTGGTGCCCTCTTCTGGTGTACAGGAATACATGTAAACAAACATTGTAAATAAATAAATCCACACAGATTCTGATGCCAGATTAAGACATTATTTTGTAGACTGGAAATCTGAAGTTTTCAAAGTCTGTATGTATTTCTTATTCTTAGGTTAACTTTCATATCCCCAAAGCCATAAAACCTCTGGACTTTAGTTTGGAAAAGAAAGTCATCAAGACACTATAATATCAACAAATGTAAATTAGGAAGTTATTTATCCAACCTTAGCTAATCCTTCATTATAAAATAATTTGAAAGAACATTAACTTAATTAGCAGGGCAAAGTGACTTTGTAAACCCAGGAGGATTGCTGTAAGACCAGAACACCCTGGTCTATAGTAAATTCCAGGATAGCCTGGGCTACAGTATAAGACCCCCGTCACAAGACAAAACAAAATCCCAATTAACAATAACAAAACCCAACTCCCTACTCCCCAGTAAGAACAAGTAGTCGTGTCTCTGAGGAGAAGACTGAGAAGTCTGGGAAGACTGGCGTGTGAGTTCATGAACTAGGGACAGAAGAGCAGTCCTCAACATGTAAGGGAGCTGGCAAGTGGGGAGGACACAACAGAAAACATCCTGGAACGTAGCCTCTGGGTTTTAGTATTCACCTCAGCACCCCAGGGCTCTCAGCCATCATCACTGGTTTCTCTGAGCCTTCAGACTTGTGCTCAGCCATGCTTTCCTGCTTCCCCAGCTTGCAGATGGCACTGTGGAACTTCTCGGCCTCCAAAATCAAGTAAGGCAGTTCCTCTATTGTTTTTCCCTCGCAGTCTTTCCATTTTTACCCTCCTGGTTCTCACTCGCTCTAGAGAATCCTGAGTGAGACACCATCCACCCTGCACTCCTTTACCAACTGGCCCAGCGGGCACCGCCTACACAGTAATGGGAATAGTAACTGTCTGAGCTTTGGGCAAACTTGTGCTTAATGCAGCAACAGCATAATATCGGCCTTGAAATCCAAACTCCGCGGTCACAGAGGAGGTCACACTGAGTAGGCAGTAAGAGAACAGTTCCCCGAGTCACGAAGTCAGAATTCTGACTTGTCAAGTCACTTTAGTAACTTTTTTCATAACTTGGTAAATGAGAACAACAGTTATCTCACAGCACTGGATTAAATGAGTTTAACCCAATGAAGAATGTATTAAACTACCTAATATTTTTTTTGATAACAATCTTTCTCTTTTATTTAATTTTTATTTATTCATTTATTATTTGTAAGTACACTGTAGCTGTCTTCAGACACTCCAGAAGAAGGCATCAGATCTCATTACGGATGGTTGTGAGCCACCATGTGGTTGCTGGGATTTGAACTCAGACCCTTTGGAAGAGCAGTCGGTGCTCTTAACTGCTGAGCCATCTCACCAGCCCCTAAACTACCTAATATTATATTTAATCAATGCTAGCAATTCTTACTTAAAATAATTTGCATGCTCCCTCTCTCTTGGAGATAAGGTTTTTTTAAATTACATTTGTGGATTTCTATTACAACAAGCAGACAGACAGAAATCTCCTTTGCTATATGTAACAGACCAAATCCTACTCTTATGAAAATATATTTTTTACATGTGAGCCAGTGCAGGCTCTGCATCAAGTGAGAGCAGCTCAGCTACTCCAGACTGAGGGTTTCAATGTATCCCATAACGTATCAGTTATCTTTACTCCCAAGGGCTGCGGGGGAAAGCCACTGTTAACAGGTGGAACATCCGGCAGCTCTTGAAGGAAAATGGCTAGCTGAGCTGCTGCACTGGAATATCAGAAAAAAGGCTGTGTGAACCAGTGCGTGCAGTAAGAGCATCTGTCACACAGAAATCTCATTTATTAAGTTACTATGGCAAATGCTAACACAACCAGCCTTACAGAGGTAGTGAAATAATCTTCCCATAGGCTGTTATAAGGAGTGACAGAAGGGAACACATTTCCTGAGAAACAATTTTGTTACCAACTGAGCTACTTAGAACATGGGTTAAAAAGTCTGGGATTCTCCCCGCCCCCCCCAACCCCCCCTGGTTTTTCAAGACAGGGTTTCTCACTCTGTAGACCAGGCTGGCCTCGAATTCAGAAATCTACCTGCCTCTGCCTCCCAAATGCACCACCACGTCCGGCTCTGGGATTCTTTTTAAATTGAAGAAAACTACTAACTTTACTATATTCTTAATGTAAATTTGTAATAAAGCAGATCTTGCAATTAGGGACTGAACCTTGTGCCTGCTAAGCAAGCCAGTGCTCTCCTATGGAGCTCTGCACTCAGTCATTCCCTGGTAAAGATACCTTCAAATTCTGCTAGGGTCTTAACTGGACTAGACCTCTAGATGAACCTGGGGAACTGGCATACAATCATGCTGAGTCTTCTGCTAACTTCCATCACGGCTTCTCAATCTACCTCAGGTCTTCTGCTGGGTTTCTCATAGTTTTCAGCATCTATACTCTATACATGTTTTATGTCACTTCTCTAAGGATGCATAACTGTCTGAATGTCAAAACTGTCCAGTAATGCATTAATAACAAATACAATTCAGTTATATATATTGATCACAGATTTTCCAAATCATGACTCATGCATTTTTTCTAGCAGTCTCTTTAGTTAGTCCTTGGGACTTTTTTCTGTGTAAATAATCTGAATCCCTCATCTTTATCTTTTCTTTCCTTGTTGTGCTGGTTAGGACCTCTAGGGTAATGCTAGGCACGGTATTCTAACGTTATTCACAGTCTTAGAAGATTCAAGTTTTTTACTACTAATTATGATATTAGCTAAAGTTTGTTTTTGTAAATGTTTTGTAATATTGAGGCAGTTCCTTTCTTGTTCCATTAATATTTTGCTGAGAGTTTCTTTATCAGGAATAGATGTGAAATTTAGCCACCTGCCTCTTCTGTATCTTTGGAGATAGGTTAGCCTGGTCTACAAAGTGAATTCCAGGACAGCCAGGGCTACATAGAGAAACCCTGTCTCCAAAAAAAAAAAAAAAAAAACCCTTCCAAAAAAGCAGGGAGACTGTTTTCAAAGCTTGCTAAGAAGCTGTAGTTATTGAAAATGTGGCCAACAGAAGTGTCCAGAAATAGGTTTATATACTTATGATCAATCAGCTTTTGATAAAAAGCCAAAAGAAATTAAATGAAGGAAAAAATACTCCTTTTAAAGCAACATTGTTGAAACAGTTGGATAACAAGGAGGCAGGAAAAGCAAAGCTCTGCACCCCACTAAGAACTATGCCCTACGAACTGTGGTCAGTCCTCTGGACTGTGGTCTGCAGTGCTGAGTCCTACTTCATGAACACAGTTATAGCTAGCTATATATAAAAGTCATCTTGCTATTGAGTCCCTGTTCTTATGAGCTACCAGTGTTAGTCATGAGACTCTACTAAATAAACTGAAACAGATAATTTGAAACTCAGTGCTTTAGTTACACTAGTCACATTTATGTTCACTAGCCACGCTGCTGCTGGTGACATCACACAGCTGTCCAGCTGTTTCAGACTACTGTACTCGATGGTGCTGTTCTGGGTTATAACTGTTTGACTTCTCTCCCTCATTAATTTCAGAATACTTTAATTCAGTCTTTTAGCATTTTAAAGCTGAAAACAACTAAGCATACTAAGCTTAACGTTCTATTATAGCCAGAAAACAAAAGGCTTGAAGCCTGGTTTTCACTCTACATTTCTTTTTATCAGTTAACACCAACCACTGAGTGTAGAAGCACATCTACACTCTTAACAAGTGGGAAGTTGCGGCAGAAGATTACAAATATGATGTCACAAACTAGAGCAATAACAACTAAATGTGAGAGTTTACTATGTGTCAAGGTACCGTGTTAGTTAGTGAGGAAGCCAAGAGAACTGAGATGAGCCAGCAGGAGCAAAAGATGCTTAATGAGGTCCCCCACACTGATGGGCGTCTGGAAACCCTGGGGGTCTGGGAAACAGAGGACCCCTGGAGCAAGGCAGCAGAAGCAGCTAGAATGTTTGAGGCAGAGAGAACACTCCAGCACTGATGGGGGACGGGAGGGAGGGAAGGAGGGAGGGAGGGAAAAAATATGGTGTGCTTTTGCAATGGACAGGGTTATACGTCGCACTAACGAAGCTGGACATTTTATTCCATTGGTGTTCGGAGTTCAGAGGATGAAAGAGGATTAGATGTGTGCCACTAAGTTAGGCTGCTACCAGGAAAAAGACAAGAAAAGCCAATAAAGAAAAGAAATACTTAAATACGTCATTTAGGACTGAGGTTCTAAAGATAAAGACAAAATGTAAGGATTCAAATGAGGGCAATGGTAGAAGATAGATTTTAAGAAATGTTTAGGTTGTCAGTTGGCAAATCTAGAGGATTCTATCTTAAATTCTTGATTCTGATAAGCAAAACCATGTTTAGGTCAAGACAGCCTATGGAATCTGAAGCTAGAGGAGAGACCTGAGTGAAGATTTGTATTTGGAGGTTAGTACAAGTTTAAGCAGAAACAGTGGATGTGAAGGCAGGACAGCATGGAATTCCAAGGAACATTTACAATATACTCCCACCTGAGCTCCTAGGGTCTCACTCCTTAGCCCTGGCTGGCCTCTTAACTCACAGTCTACCTATGCCTCCCTCTGCTGGGATTAAAGGCTACTATGTCCAACATTAGGAAGCTTCTCTCTAAGAGTCCACAGAAGGTAGGTGGATGAGGCCAGAAGAGGGAGGAGACAATTTCAAGGAGAAAGAGGTTGATATCAAATGCAGCAGAACATCTGGGGTAGAAATGTCTTAGCCAGAGCAGTGACATCAGCACTGTGGTCACTTGCTACCATGCCCAGCAAGAAGCAGAGTTTTAAAGTATGAGAAAGACTTGTCAGAAGAGCTGTCAGTTAATACCTGAGGAGACAAGAGGGACTAGAAATTCGAGTAGAAGACAGTGAGGTGGCTAGCTCCTGCAGTGCTGTGTCTGAGCATTGTCACCTGTGCACTCACATCTCAAACAGCACATTTCAGAGAGGGCAGTCAGCCCCTTCAGTCTCACCTTTCAAATACCGTTTCTTCAGAAAACAGCACTGATGTAGTATACAGTGCTGAGAACCCAGGCCAGTGAGGTACTCAGTGGGCTAAGGTAGTTGGTGCACAGCCCTGTTTGACCTGAGTGTTCAGTCCCTGGAACACATGCAAAGGTGGGAAGAGAGAACAGACCCCCATAGCTGTTCTCTGACTTCCACCCCAACACACTAACACACATACACTCTCTCACACAATAATAACAAACTGGTTGTCTTTAAGTGAGAGGTTCCTAACTGCTTCCAGGTGTTGGAATTGCCCTCCTTGCTCCTCCTCTAGCTGATGATCAGACCGCCCCACTCTGTTAAGACAGTGTTGTTCCTCTGGGAAGAACCCTCTGATGGACTTCTCCTACATGGGCCTCTTACAGCACCTATGAAGTTACAGTCTCCCCACCATACCCTGGCTCTTCTCTTCCTTCTCTATACTCTAGTTTCTTTGGCCGTTTCCTTGGACATATCCCCTTCCTATCCTGGGGCTTAAGAACAGCTTTTCCTCTTCTCCCAACTTCTATTACTGTCCTCTGTATCGCAGAGCAGAGTAGAGGACTAGATCCCTGTGGTGTCTTTTCAGAGTTCCCTGTCTTCCTTCTTAAAAGCACATTTCAAAACTGTAACTCATTAGTGACTTAGGTCTGTCTTTCCCATTAGATTGTAAACTTTTGGGATGTATGGAGAAGGTGTGGTCTTGTGTAATGCTGTCCTAGAACATAGCAGATTCTTCATTTTCTGAATGAAAATACAGAACTCACTTCACTTTTGACATCTTGGTTGTGAGCTTTTACTGGCTGAACATCTCTCCAGCCCACAGAATATATTTTCTCAATGAAAAGTCTGAATTCTAAATACTAACAAACTTAAACAACATTATCACACATGGACTTGACTAACAAAACTGCCAGCAGACCTTCCTTACAAGGTTAAGAATAACTTATAATCAACAACTGTAAGCAAAGTTCATGCTTCAAACATTCCTGCGAAGTTTCATTTTTACATAACTTTCATTTTTTTAGATTTATTTATTTATTATATGTGAGTACACTGTAGCTGTCTTCAGACACTCCGGAAGAGGGCGTTAGATCTTTTTTTTATGGATGGCTGTGAGCCACCATGTGGTTGCTGGGATTTGAACTCCGGACCTTCGGAAGAGTAGTCGGTGCTCTTAACTGCTGAGCCATTTCACCAGCCCCCTTTTGAATAACTTTTAAAATAGTTTTTTAATTACATAATTTTTGGAAAAGCTATTTCTTTACAGGTGATATAGAGGTAAATGCCTTTAGTCAACTGAAATATATTTCTTTTTGCTTTGTTTTTTCAAGGCAGGATTTATTCTGTGTAACCCTGGCTGTCCTGGAACTTGCTCTGTAGTCCAGGCTGGCCTCAAACTTACAGAGATCTGCCTGTCCCTGTCTCTGCTTCTTGAGTGTTGGCATTAAAGATGTTTGTCACCACACCCAGCCTGAAATATATTTAATACTGGTAGAATCTAACTAATACTCTATTCATTCACTTGGCCAATAAAGATGATAAAGCAGAACTTCCATAAAACTCTCACTCAGATTAGCAGGGCAGAAAGATGCGAAGTAAGTAGCTTGGCAATTAGGTAGTCTTGCTGTGTAATGGTAGCTGGACAGGTTCCTAGAAACTCCAATTCAGGCCCTCCTGATAGAACCTTCAGAGCACTCTAGCTGCAAATGTAGAAGAATCAAAAGCCTATACAAGCAGCCTACTTTGTTGTTAAATCCAAAAGCTTCATCTGCCTTCTTCTGTGTATTTGTCTTTTTCACCACAGTTACCACACAATTCCATGTTTTCTGACTAGCTGTGATCTAGTAATGCAAGGCAAGAATAAAGACTCAGTCAGGGATAACTCCATCGAGGCTTTGAAAAAAAAGGATGCCTCTCTTGCACATTCCCTTCAGGCAGATGTCTACCCCTTCTTCTCTTGTCAGGACCCTTTCTTTCTTGTCTCCGACTCATGATGCCTCCATTTCCTTAGACCCACAAATGATGCTTTCATTTTAGCTCCAATTTTGACTCTTAGTTCAAATGATCCTCCTGCCTCAGCCCACTGAGTAGCTAGGGATACAGGTGTGTACCGCCATACCCAGCTATTTGCATTTTCAAAAAAGGATCCTTTCAGTACTGAAAAAAACCTCCAGTGAACTATCTCAGGTGTTCTGTTTGCCAGAGATAGTGAGATCTTCTAGTTTGGTCACTCTGCTACAGAAACACGGTGGAGAAAGACCAGGAGCTGTGTTGCAGGGGAGCTATGAGGAAGTTGGCCTTAGTATCTTAATTCTTCCCACCAGAGTGTGGGAACAAATCTGATTAACAACAAATCTGAGAATGAGCTGCTATTAGTAAGTCATCTTAAGAGCTTCCCATGCAGGTTCAGGGTGTGGCAGTTCAGCCTGTAAGCCCAGCACATGAAGCAGGAGGATCACAGCAAGTTTGAAGCCGGCCTAAGCTACAGAATCAAGGTCAGTCCATCATGCTCCCGAGTGCAATGCGCTGCTTCCTAAGCACCAAACCTCTACCTCCAAATTCTCCTCCAAGGAGCCCACACCTCTGGAGAAGCCCACCTCTTTAGAAAAGCACTGATGCTCAAAACTTGAAGCCAGGAAGTCCACTTTTAGATCTTACATTTTCATTTTAATACATTAAAATGAAACATTCAGAGGGGAGCTGTGTGTGTGTGTGAGATTGCACAGATCAAATTCTCAAAAAATACTCTTTAAAAATCACGTGTTACAAACCTATCATTACAAACAAGGGTAAGAAGGCATCAAGAAATGAAGAACTGTGCCCAAGGTAACATTCATGTCTGCCACTTGACTGACTTTTGACTTTGGTAAAAGCAAGGGGACAGTCATCATATAATTCTGTGTATTTTTCCTGGGTCTAAAATATTCTTGAAAACCATAATAACGTTCTTGGAATTCATGCCAAGATTTCCTTTCCATCTCCTAAAATTCCTTAAACATTGGTTTTCAGACGCTGTAAAAAAAAAATACTGTGTTCAAGAAGTAACCTTACAAAGTAAATATTAAGATCTGTAAAACACAGATCATTAAATATAGTTCATGGCAAAGACATTAAAACTGCCCTTAGATCTTAATTTACAAGCTCACAATACTAGGTTCTTGGAGTTTGTAATCCTCTATAACAACAAGCTCTGGTAAACAAAACAAAACCAAAAGAAACACTAGAATTTGAGTTGAGAAAAAAACCACTACTCTAACCTTAACAAGATAGTTTAGCTACAGATATGAATTAAGTTTATCATACGTACTTAAAGCTCTAGAATGATCCGGATTCCTTATTCCCTTTGCTCGTAACCTCTGAAGAAGAACTGTTGAGGACAACTGTTTTACAAGATATACTGCCATGGAATAGGTCTGGAAAAAAAAAAGATGTAGAAAACCAATCACATATTTAAGTAAACAGCATATCTATTAAACCCACAGCAACAGGGAAGGAAAACTAACACTTCTTGTAGCACCTACTGTGTGTCAAGCACTATCCTAGGTATTTCAGTGAATCCTGATTTATAGGCTGCCGAAGTGGTTAGAAACTAAGTGTGTGTGTGTGTGTGTGTGTGTGTGTGTGTGTGTGTGTGTGTGTGGCTGAGAAGACTAAGGTAGAAAGGTAAAGAAACTACCCTAACTGTGGCACCATAGTGCCAAGCTGAGGATGCCAGCCCAGGCCTTTTGCTTTACTCCACCATGTACTTGAAGGTAATAGATTTAAGGCTCTAATATGAAAGAACACTATTAAAACTAAATATAAACCAGGGCCATTAAGATGTTGAAGGTATCATAAACTGTATTCAATAGGTAACACACACTCTAAAAAGTAGTAGCTATTAAACATCACCATGGAGTGGGCTTCCAGTCTACGCACTTAGTGCCTCACTACACCTACATCTTCCTAGATCTTAAAGATACTTGACTTGGGCCATGCAGACGTCAAGCAGTGGAACAGTAGTGAAGGCTGCACAGAGAAGCTCTGCTTGAAGATGAGCAGGACACCCAATGCCTATAAGGACTCCCTGAGAAGGTGGTGTGAGAAGCAGCTAGCAAGCCAAGATGAGTAAAGGGTGCGTGGCTGGAAAAGAGGAAGAGAAAAAAGGCCAAGACTATGAGGGAGGAAAGGGGAAGGTCTGAAGATCTCTTTGGTTAGGGTGCAATGGGATTAAGCAGATCAAGACGCTTGGAAGAAGTGAGAAAGCAGTCTTCCTTATAGCAGCCGTTTACAATGCACTCCTGAGATATGCTACAGATGTCCTTACAACTTGGTAAGGTCTGTAGGGGAGAAAAAGATACTGCTCTATTCTGAAGGGCTGATGAAACTGAGGCACAGATTATACACTATGCTTATGATCATGTGACTGCTGGGATGGCCCAGGCAGTAGAAACCAGGAGGAAAGGGGAAGAACGCCAGAAGGCAGTGCTGAGTGAGCAAGTTCCATTAAGTCTTCAACACATCAGAGTTTATTAGAACATCCTAGCCTAACCCCATGAACATTCCAATCCATTCATCCATCCATCCACCCACCCACCCACCCACCTACCCACCCACCCAGAGTTAGGGTCTGAAGCAAGGGCCTCATCCACTAAGAAGGCACTGTGCCATGGAGCTATTTTCCCAGCACTAGTTCTATGTCTTTACACTTAGTAACAAAGGGACACACCCTCCAGCTACATTTCCAGTCAAGTTCTCATGTTTTCTGGGTGGGGAAACAAACTGAGTCGCAAACAGCAAACTTACTTTCATTAGAGCACATTCCACAGTACTGTAACAAGGGAGGGACAAGATTACATTGTCCCTACATTTAAAGCACACAACTTATTAACTAATCTAATACAGAAGAAAGAGTTTTTGAGGAAGAAACCCTAACCTTGTTCACCATCACTCCAAACAGAAACTGGAGAGATGCTAATCAACATTGTGAGATTCTGGACTGACAGCTTCAACCTTCAACCTTGGAATTACACCCAGGACTTTCTATTAATATTTATGATGAGATAAAAACAAACAAACAAACAAACAAACAAACAACTTCCAAAACCGAGTTCAGTGAAACGGTACATGTGCTCTAGTTGAAACATGTAACCAGAGAGGAAACCAGATGCTGCAGGAGTGCTAGGAGTGAAGCGCCACTTGTACCAGTGTCACAGGAGACACTGCACACAAAGACACCAAACCAGCAGCAGCTAGTCAGTGTGTCTGCCAGCCAGCCCTAAGGTACCACCTAGGCCCCAACTATTTGTATGTCATCTCTAATTGTTCATTTTGTCTGTACTTTTACAACATTTGTAAAATTGTTTAAGTCTGTAAGATACTTTCTCCATAATCCAAACAATGTCCTCTGTCCCCCTTTTACAGTAGTGTTCAAATAATTTCACCATCCACAGTGCAAGTTTAATAAATGTTAAATACAGTGCCACAGAGTAGAACAAGAAGTTACAATACGCTTCTCTCCTTCAAGAACTGTGTGGAGTCTACTTAATTTCTTTGAAGAGACTTATCTCTTCCTCCTTTTCACCTCCTCTTCCCAGAGGTCAAACCTCCTTTCCCAAGGCTTCTTCCTGTGAGTTAGGCACCCCTTCTACTAGGTAATTACAGCCTTGTTTCTACTTTGTACTTTTAGGCATAATCTCACTAAGTTACGTAGGCCAGCCTAGAACTGATTGGGCTGGTTTTAATTTTGAGATTCTCGTGCTTCAACCTCCTAAGTAGCTGGAATTATACCCCTGCAGCCCAGGCCAGGTGATCAAGTATCTATCTATAATAGAGTGAGACATTCTGCACACACTCTTCAGAGTATCCTCACAAGCTGAATTAAACTAGTGATTTTAAAATAATTATAGTCATCTGAGATTTACAAAAATAATTTCCTTTCTACCTTTTAAAGATTTATTTAAATTTTATGTATATGAGTGCTTTATCTGCATTATACCTACATGCCAGAAGAGGGCATCAGATCCCATTATACACGGTTGTGAGCTATGATGTGGTTGCTAGGAATTGAACTCAGGACCTCTGGAAAAGCAGTCAATGTTCTTCACTGCTGAGCCATCTGTCTATCTGCCCCCTCTTTTTACGTTTTAAAAAAGGCCTCTAAGCCAGGCAGTGGTGGCACTTGCCTTTAATTCCAGCACTACACAGAAAAACTCTGTCTCCAAAACTAAAACCAAAACAGGCATTTAGGCTACAGATCTTCTATCTCTGTTGTCTAGAAGACTCCCAGTGGGAGAGTTGTCCCCTTTTCCTCTAGTGCTATATAAAAATCATTATAGTACCCCTCCCCTCTTCTCCCTACTACTGCCTTGGTAAGATATTACACACATACACACCCCACATACCAACCAACCAAAAAAACAAAGCACCTTTTGTTATGTTTTTTATTGCAGAAATGCAAAGATGACATTGCATTTCTGATCTTTGTACTCCTACCTTCTGACTCCAGGGAGAATAGGCATGTGTCACCATGCCCAGTTTATGGAATACTGGGATAGGGTGGGGTGGGGGGTAGGATGGGTTTCTTGCATGGCAGATAAGGAATTTCTGAACTAAATTACATTCCTAGCTCTCAAAATCCATTTCTAATAAAGAAATTTCATAAAAGAGAAATCTTATAAATATATCATTACTGTAACTAAGTTCTAAACTAATAGCAGGGCTGAGCATGATGGTACATACTTTTAATCTCAGTACCCAGGAAGCAGAGGCAGCTGGATTTCTGTGAGTTCTATATAGCCTGGTCTACATGAGTTGCAGGCCAGCTAAAACTATATAATGAGATCCAGCTGAACAACAAAATGACCAAGCAAACCAACCCAAAAACCTCATGGTGGGACTCAGAGATAATGAGCACTTGAGAGCCAGGGTATAGGTAGAGTTTTCTTCTAAAGGTTTGTAACTAGTGGTGAAGACAGAAGAATCGCTGAGGACTTCGCTAGGCTTCTAGGCTAGGTCAGGATACCTTGCCTCAGAGGCACCTCCAAGAGTGACAGAAGCAGATGCTGATGCCCTCTACTGGTTTGTTTGTGCACATATTCACATGTTCCTGCATACACACACACACACACAAACGTCATTCTAATACTTAATACTATAATAGTAGTAATATTCTGCTTGACACAGGAACAATCAAGGATTTAATTAGCATCTGTTATGTTTAAAATGTTCCAGCTAGAAGAAGAAATAAATGAGGCATATATATGTCTTATCATTTATGAAAATGACAATCTCAAACTAAACACTACCTTCCTGGAAAAACTAAGAAATCAACAACAACAAAACCAACATATGAACTTAAGTAGGAAACAGCCACAAACCAGTAGCTTCTGAAGAAGTAAACAATGAATAACCCTCGGAAATGTAAAAGAACAAAAGATACACTGGAAATAGCAATGATAAAAGCACCAGAGGAATTACGGATGCAGGACAACTATCCCACCTATGCACTCACTGAGCAGCGTCGAGGAGAATCTGAGCAAACGGACAACTATGGCTCCTGGGACTGAAAACACTACAGATTACTATTAAAATCCTCCAGTTGCCCTACTCATCTGTGACTCTCAAGAAATCTTACTGAGTCTGAGAAAGACCTAGAAGCAAAGTGTGGAAGGTGTGTGGTTAAGAAATTCCACAGTTCATATGTGGTGAAATAATGTGAAGGGAAGCTTTACAGTGTCTCATGCTAACACCTTCACCACTTGTCTCCAAGTCCCTCTCTGTAACTTCTCTCTCAGCTTATCTCAGTTCCTACCAGACAGATGTGAGAGAAATCACAAAACCAGAACTTATCTATCTCTCTAGCCCCTCCAATCATTTTACTGTCCTACTGAGGAAGCTGTCTGTCCTAGCTACTATGAGCTCCTTCAAGGATGCAATTCACTACTGACTATCCTCCTCCTTCTAGAAGAGTCCTGCCACCACCCAGACACATTACAGATTCTCCCTTTAAGACAAAGAACCGCCAATCTCACAGTCAGCCCCTTCATCTCATCTTCTTCCGAGTGATAGTCTTGTAATTCACAACCCTCTAGCTTACCTCCAGCCCATCACAACTGAACACTTCTTGCTAATGTCACCTGTGTGCTCTCCATTCAGTTATATGTGTCTGTAAGTTCATTTGTATGTGCATGTGGAGGCAAGACACTGACAATGGGTATTGTTCCTAATCACTAATGCTCCTATGAATGTTTCTGTAATAATTGGCTCCGAACAGGTGACTACTGTATGATTTTGGCAACTATCCCAACTACTTAGCCACTCTAAGGAGTGACCTTGCTTTAAATGGAAACATGTAAACTTTCTGCATATGAAGAGAAAATGCTTACCTTTGACATTTCCTACAAAGCCTTTCATGGTTGAGGCTCGTCTTACTCTCCAGAAAGGTCCCTGATGCTGTTTCCCTTACTACTCTTCGGTCACAGTGAAGCCCTTTCAGTTGCTTGGGAAAGACAAGGATCCCTGTCTCTGGGATGCTGTATTTCCTCTGAGCATTTCCCTATCTTTCTCCCAGTTTTCCTCTCAGTCACTGCTTCCTTGGTGAATCCCTTCCCTGACCTCTCTCTCTCCTCTTTCAAGTACTTGAAAGGGGAGATACACTAAGATCACCAGGCACTTCTATCTTACAGCACTTAAACAAATGGACATTTCTTTGTGTGTGTGTATGAAGCCTCCAGATCTCAGGCCCTGGGAAAATAAAAATTTGTTTTCCCTACAATAGTATTATGCAGTATATAACACATAGTTGATATATATTAATTTATGGATAGGAGGGTTAACACTAAAAAGGTACAATAATTTTTAAATAAAAATTTAAAAGATTATTCTAGAAAATGAATGCTAGACTAAGAAACAGTATAGAGAAAGCTCATAAAAAGGAGCAGAATATAAAAAATTATGTAACAATAACTACCATTTACTTCATTTACTTAGCGATATTAGAATTGGGTTCCCTAACAAGTGAAAAAATATTCTCAAACAACATGAATTCCAGATGCACTAACTATCTAAAGATACACAAGGAGCATTCTTCCTAGTCTAGGAGCTACTATTTCCAACCGTGGGAAGCATGCAAAGACTGAGCATTATGGGAAGGGGAGAAGACTACAAAGCAAAAAGCTGGTTAGTATTTGGTACTATAAAAATTTAATTCTACATATAAGTAATCACATTTATAAAAAGCATACAAACTGGAGACAAATATTTGTAAGATTTAACAAAGAGTGAATTCTCAATAGATTAAGCCTAGTAAGAAAACTAAGAAAAGAACAAAAGAAAAAGGAACACAGGTACAAATTTAAAATGTAAATAGTTATAAACACCAAATATGCCTACTCTTCTCAAAAACAAAAGGGGTACTACATGCTAACATTTACTTAATGCTGAAGAATTTTTAAAAGATAACAGTGTTCGCATGCAAATAAACACTATAAATCAGAGAACACATTTGTACATCTTTGGGGAAAGCCATCTGTCAATGCACACAAAATTTCTCAAAATCCTTCTTGCTCTTTGGCTCAAAAACTCTACTTCTGAGAATTTACTGTAAGGAAATCATCATTCATCTATGCAAAGCTACAGCTGGCAGGACAGTATTCAAAACTATACTCAACATCCGAGAACAGGCTAAATAGTGGTATATTCTTATCACCATATGATATAATCATTTAAAAAGCTACAAAAGAATATATAATGACATAGGAAGAAGTTTATGATACTACGAGGATCAATAGGAATAGCATAAAGATTCACCATGGGACAAAAATCCTTTTCAACTCATTTACAGTATAAGTCACATATAAACCCAGGCAAGCCATAGTGATTAACCCTTCTTTATGACAGGAAATAACTACAAACAAAAGCTTACTTACTCTTCCAATTTCTGCAGTCCAAGAAACAACAATGGTATTTGGTACTGTCGTGGACAATCGGACAAGTGAGGTGATATTAATTGGTCGGCTAGGTCGCTTTGGTTCCACACCGTTTTTAGTAGGTGGAAGGTAACCCTAAGGAAAAAATAAAATTAAGTTCTGCTATTCCACAATTGTTCCCATTTCTTAAACAAAACAAAACAAAACAATGTACAAAGTACAGGCTAGAAAATACAAATGATATCATTAAAAAGTAAGGAAGCAAACACTTAGTCACCTAATCTCTCCAAACAACTCACCAGCCTTGTTTAATTAAGACGGAGAAAAATACCAGTGATAGATATTCTTTTTTTATTAGATATTTTCTTTATTTACATTTCAAATGTTATCCCCTTTCCTAGTTTTCCCTCCGAAAATCCCCTCCCCTTCCCCCAGTGACAGAAATTCAAACTCTCTTAATTTAAGAATCAGAGTGAGTTTATAATGTCTTTTTTTTTTAAAGATTTATTTATTTATTATATGTAAGTACACTGTAGCTGTCTTCAGACACACCAGAAGAGGGCGTCAGATCTTGTTACGGATGGTTGTGAGCCACCATGTGGTTGCTGGGATTTGAACACTGGACCTTTGGAAGAGCAGTCGGGTACTCTTACCCACTGAGCCATCTCACCAGCCCTGTGTTTATAATGTCTTAAAGAGGTATACAAGAAACATTTCTGAGGGGACCAAACACAGCTCCCACCCCACCCCATATAAGGCAGGGCAGCATCTCAAACCCTGCTCTCCCACAGGCACAGTCACAGGAGTTCAGCTGGGAGACACTGATGATATGCATCCCCCAAACAAAGTGTAACACAGATGCTACTATGGCTAACTCAAAATTCTACAATTTTCTCTCCATATCAAAACTGCTAACCTATGTCAGCGAGCCTCACCTCGTCACATATAATGACATACAGACACATAGAAAATGTCTCCTTGTGGTACTGGAGCTGAATTCAGCATCTTTCCAATACTAAGCAAGTACTCTATCATTGACCAAGCATCCTTAGTCCCCAAAATAGTCACCTAAGAAATGCTAATTCAGAAATGACTTTTAGAACTTACTGGAAGGCTGCAAGGTTTTGTATTCACTTTTACACAAAGGTTGGGTGGGAAGTGATCTTCTTGTGGACAACTGGTTTCTGATAAACAAAACCTAGATGGCAAAGATTGAGTTTATTTCTTATTAAAAGATAACCTCTAACATTTTAACTTGATAGATAACTTGAAAGATCATCAATTTTAAAACAGAAAAAGAACAAACAATGAAAAAGAATATTTTACATGAGGAATAAACATAGGTAAACAGGCTTTTAAAACAAAGTTGACCATTGAACAGAGGTCTGAATTGCACAGGTCTCTGTGTGTGTGTGTATGCAAAGGTGAACACATGTGCATAAATTTGTGATATCTTAAACAAACTGAAAGAAAAACTAGTTAGTCTAGATGTTAAAAACATTAAGAATTTAGATAGCTTATAAATGCATAAAATATATGTAGATAATAGTACTCTAAGTTACCACAAAATATGTATAAATCTACTACTTAGAAATCCATTAAACTCCATGCACACAGACCAACCACACCTGGTGCCATTCCCAGTCACAGAAAAACAAACACAAAGCTGAGATCTTAAGGGACAACTGCACAGAACTGTGGTCCACACATGCTTGCTGGGGGACTTTACAGATGTTTCCTGCTTCTGTGCAATCAGACAGACCTTGAGCATGTGCTGGGGACAGGAAGTAATACGGAATTAAGAATAACACTTATTTTTCAGTGTCTGTAAGAGTGAATAGAGTGAGAACAAGGACTTCAAACCTGCACCCTATTTCTACAGCAGTGATTGCAGTGCAGTGACTGCCCACTCCCCACTGCTCGGATTCAGGCACCTCTTCGAGCAGTCCTTCAAAACTATAAACAGTCACAGTAAAAATGTCCTCGTGTGGTTCTTGTTCATTTTCATCAAATATATCACATACACAACATGTGCTAATTGGCTGTCTAGGTTATCAGTAATCAGCCATTCATAGTTAGGTTTGGGGGACAGTCCAAAGTTATATGTGGCTGGGTTTAGTGGCCACACCTTCAATCCTAGCACCCAGAGAATAGAAGTAGGGGGAGCTCTGTGAGTTCCAGGCCAGCCAGGGCTATGCAGCAACACCCTCTTTTGATTGAACAACCAAAAAGGTTATATATGGATTTACAACAAGGGGTGCGAGTTTGCCTCCTTATTCCTTATGCCTCAGCTTAGTTGCTTAAGGCCAACAGTAAATAACTCCATCAAGTATCTGGATAAGAAGCTGTGACTACCAACCTGTACTAGTGTTCACAATGATTTCAGAATTTATTTAACTATCTTCTGAGGAAGAGTAGCTTCCTCAGACATTTATGAAATTATAATGACATCATGTTTCTCCTTCCCTCCTGCCAATCCCTCCTAGGTACCACCCCCTTTTCCTTACTCTCTTTTAAATATATGCCTCCCCTCTCTCTTCAATTGTGTGTGTGCTTCTAAATATATAACTACAACATGCTCAATCCATATAATGCCCCTTGTATGCATGTGTCTTCGAGGCTGATCACTTGGCATTGGATAACTAACTGTGTGCTCTTCCCTGGAGAAGACTATTTGTCTCGTTCTCAAGATTCCTTAGTTGCCTGTAGTTTTTTGTCTAGGATTGAGGAGGTCTCATGAACTTTCAAAAGGGTTCCGTAGTTTACTAAACTTTTAAAAACCTGAATCAAAACAATTAAAGCATCGGTATCAAAGATCTTTCCAGAGTTGCATACAGGCTCATATGCATTACAAATCTGAGAGGAAGATACAGCATACAGTAGTTTTGATATGGCCCCTGAAACATCTTGCTGGTTCTCAGTAGAATATACTGAAAACATGATCTCAGGGCCAAAACCTCACCTTCAAGACAAAGTCAGTCAAAAGAGCCAAGGGGCTACCTCGCTACTAAAGAACCAAAGATGCTGAGTAGCCACAGCTTGGTGCTACTTTTGCAGAAAATAGAACACTATTTTAAAAACACACAAAAACATTAGTTTTTACATTAAATGAACAATCTTTTGGAAAAATCAAGGATTTCTACAAAAATTGTACCTTCTCATCCTACTGACTAACCTTTACTAAGCTAGAGAGCTGGACAGTGGCTCAGTGGTTAAGAACACTGGCTCCTATTCCAACAGACCAGGGCCTGCCACATGCAGCTCACCTGTCTGTAACTTCAGTTCCAGGGCTTCTGACACTCTCACACAGACACAAGAAGGCAAAACACCAATACACATAAAATAAAAATAAAAATTAAAAAAAAAACCTTATTAAAAAAAAGAAGAAAAGAAAAAAATTTCTTAGATGCCCTCAGAAGCAATGAAAGAGCCTAGAAACAAAACTTGACAAGTTGTGTCTGCAAGCCTGTGTGTTGGTATGCTTCTGTACATTTCTGAGAACTTCCATGTGGGTTCTAAATTAGGGCATTTTAAATTACAAGTGAAACAGGGTGGGGCGGGCTGGAGTATCTGGTGTTTGTGTGTGAGACTGCAGACTGCTGTGCTGTGCTGTCCTGTCTGCCTCTGTTAGAGAAAGCAGAGCTGAACTTACAAAGATCCTCCTGCACTAGCTCAAAGGCCCACTCGACCACAACCGCCCAAAAGCTGATACTTCAAGTGTCTATCAGATGCAGCTTCCGGACTACCCCAGGAGCACCGCTAAGGAGAAGACCCAAATGGTCAACAAGCAGAGTCTCTCAGGGTGCTTTCTCTTCCTAGGTAGCTCACTCAATATCTGCAATACATTTGTTGAGGAGATTATTTTTTAAATTAATTTTAAAGGAACACTCTATTTTAAAACTTGAATATATATTATAGTCAACACTGTACCTTAATTGGACCTGCACTGTGAAGTCACATTTGGTCCCAGAAATATCCCTAAAATAGAATAAGAATAAAAATTGTTTTTAAATATATACATGAAGACATGTCATTCTATTCCTAAGTATCAGAAATGTCAACAGTACTCATACGTGGGGGTGGTGGGGAGAGGGAGGTGGGAGGGAGGAAGGGAAAGAGCTGGGGGCGGGGGCATGGTACCTCTGCTGAAAGTTGAACACAGTTACTAGGGTAGGTTCTGGGCTTACACCAAACTGCAGGTCAGACTGAAGGTGACTTACATGGAGCTGCTGATCTGCTGCACCTGTTGTGGTGTCAAGGCAAATGCAAAACAGGTTTCCCGAAAGCGCTGGCTGTTGTCTGAAGCTGAAGAAAAGAGTTACATTTTAATAATCTTAAAGGTCATCAGTACAGACATAGCCAGAACCACATCATTAATTAACTGTATATCCTAGAGACCAGACAACAAAAGCAATGAGAATTAACAAATTTCTAGTAGTGATATATCAAAACCAAAGGCACAGAGAGGCCTAATTCCAGAAACAGCATTTCAGAACTCAAATTCAGAGGAACACATAGCAAAGACCAACCAAAAGTTGTCTAATTATATGCACACTCTTATAATAGCATACCAATAATACTAATTTCATATACAGAGTTTCTGAGCTAAGAAACAAATGTACCTGCTTTGAATCTACATAGGTGAAACTGCAATTATTTTTGAAAGTAAATTAATCTTTCACTGCCTTCTGTTTATTTTGAGAAATAACTTGTTTGTTTTGAGAAAGGGCCTTGCCATGATGCTATGCAGCAAAGGTCAACCTCAAACACAATTCTCCTGAGCCTGAAAGCTGTGATTATAGTTGTGCACCACCACACCTGAGCACCATACATGTTTTATATACAACGTCATATACAGTTTTTCATAGTCTTGGATGAGTTCACTTCTCAAAGGATCAACATATAAGTGAAACACAAGAATGAAGAACAAAAAGGATGGAGGGGGAGGGAAAAGGAAGGCAGCAAGCAGACAAGAAGCATGCATCACTGTGGCACAAGGGATTCCCCAACTATGCTGAGATCAACAAATACATTGGCTTTCTGAGAGACATTCCAAGACATTCAGGCACAGACATAGGCACGGCACGTGAGAGCAGGAATTTCTCTGGCCAGCCAGCTTCACTGAACTTGAGAGCAGAGCTTCAGGTTCAGTGAAAGCCATGTCCCAAGATGGAGAGCAAATGCAAGAAGACATGTAACATTGTCTTCTAGGGTCCACATAGATACACACACACACACACACACACACACACACACGGTGTCTGAGTGTCAAGTTCTGAACTACTATTTATTGAATAAATAGGTAAATTAAGAAATCTCAGGCTGGGGAATGTGACTCCGTTGGTAGGTTGCTTCCTAGTTAACTCCTGTATCCCATACACTGGGTGTGGTGGCACACATCAGTACCCTCAGTACTCAAGAGGGAGAAGCTGGAAACTCAGAAGGGCAAGGTTAGTCTCAGCTATATACTGAGTTTAAGACTATCTTGGACTACATGAAGGTCTGTCTTTCAGGGGAAAAAATTAAAACTGCACTTTTCCAAGATAATTTAATACCAAAGAATCACTAAGAGTTGTCATCATATAATTCTTGGCTGTGGGCTACCTAAGACTGCAGAGAAGCTAACTTTTGGCTAATTTCAATCTCTTGCTTAACTGGGTTTGTTCTACTTGCAAGAAACATATAAACCACCCCAACTGCAGCATGCCTCATCAAAAAATCTGCACAACCAACAGTGGAGAAAAGAGCACAGGTCTAAAATTACATCTCAGTGCAGAAGCAACATCTTTTAAAGGCTAGATTTGCATTTCTACTTCATATGTGGGGTGAGGCTTTTTCTTAAAGAATCTATCTTCAAGGAACAGTTGCTAACCAGAAAAAGTTACCACAATTATAAGTGCAGTAACAATCTGGCAATTATCAATAAACAAGGAGGAGCATGCAGGAAGGCAAATACTGCCCTCTGTCATCAACCTTAGCAGCTAGCTTCTTTCTCAGAGTATCTTGTATGGGGATTGTTTGCCAAGCAGGCCTGGCCCAATTTAAATCTTTGGCTCTGCTCTACAACAGTGCTAAAATAATCTCTGCCACACAAAAATTCGTATTATTCACTAGGCAAAAATTTAGACTCATTTTCAAATATATGACTACTGTGAAGTTTCAAGATGGGTGCAGATTTAGAATGACAAGATGCTGGCTAAAACAACATGGCTACTTCTTCTGTCCTATAATGACTGAAAGTCTGCAACGCTAGAGATTCCACCCACTGGTGCCATAAAGCACAGGCCTAAAATCTGCAGTGTTAGAGAGTCCACCCACTGGTACCATAAAGCACTCATTATCCAGAGCAGCCATTTTTCAAGTATCAGAAAACATGGACACCTTCACCTTCTCCATCAGCCACTTCTCTTGACACACTCTAGTCTGTGACACTGAAAAGACTATCATAAACTTTCATAACCTATCATAACCTTTCAAAGGCTATCATACCACACTCTTTCACAGCATATTTGTTCTAAGTTCCATCATTTCTTCCTATGTCCATCCCAGAGCACAGACCATGAGGCATAGCTAAGGCGGTAGGTAATTTATGGAGAAACAAACCTCTGATGTTACCCACTGACATCTGTCACTCTTTGATACTCCAGATGGACCATGACAAGAACACTAACAATTACCATCTAGTATCTCCAACCCACCTGACCACCACGAAGAAAAGCTACAAGGCCCAGCTAGTGAGGAGTAAGCTGTAAAGGTTTTATATTTGTTTGTAGCAAGTCAAGAGCTGGAACTCGGATCTACATATCTCCCACTTCCCGGTCAATTCAGAGCTGTATGATTTCATGATTAAAAGTATGTTCTTGGACTGCAGTCAGAGTGCAGTGGGTGTGGTGCTTGAAGGACTTTTGGGTTGGATTCCCAGCAGCCATAGGATCCTTATATTAGCATACAAACCTGTAAAAAGTACTTTTTTGAGGCAGGTTTTTTTCTCCATAGCCCTGGCTATCCTAGAACTCACTATGTAGACCAGATCCGGAACTCAAGGATATCTGCTCATCTCGGCCTCTCCTCATCTCTGCCTCTCAAGTGCTGGGATTAAAGGTTTGAGCCACCATGCTTTGTTGTTGTTTAAAGCTATTTTTCCACTGGTTGCTTTGGGAGGGAAGACAGACTCAGTCTGCACCCAAACTTGGATCCTTTTCCTTCAGTCTGTCCAGTGCTGGGGTTTTAGACAGAAATGTCTGTGCTCAGCTTCCACTGTTCTTTTAACATGATGTGAAAATGCTCTTTTTAATTCCTAGAGCTTTCTCTGCTTAAGCACCTCATCATTAGGTTTCTCCATATTTATTCTTTTTTCAGAACAAGGCTCAAAGACACAGTCATCTAGACAGAATACCAGGCTGTGGTGTGTGTGTTTATCTATGTGGACCCCAGAAGACAATGTTACATGTCTTCTTGCATTTGCTCTCCATCTTGGGACATGGCTTTCACTGAACCTGAAGCTCTGCTCACAAGTTCAACGAAGCTGGCTGGCCAGAGAAATTCCTGGGATCCACTTGTCCCCAGCCCCTCTGCTGGATTAGAGGCAGGTCTAGCCACACCTGGCTTTTTTCTGCAAACACTGGGGATTCAAACCCATGCTTATAGTCTGTGCTCTTATTCACTGAGGTACCCGAAGGCCAATTAGTATGAGCTCATCCTCTTACTTGCAGTCCTCTAAGGAGCTTTGCCTCCAGGTAAAACCCCTTCCTCAGTTGTTCACTACAGCTTCTTCCTACCTAGGTAGAGAAAGTTATAAAGAAACACAATCTCGGGGCTGGAGAGATGGCTCAGCAGTTAACACTTGTTGTTCTTCCAGAGGAGCTAAGTTTGGTTCCCAGCCCCATATCATGCAACTACAATGTTTGTGACTCCAGCTCCAGAGCATCAGACACCGCTGCCCTGTGCAGGTACTTACACTTATATGCATATACCCACTTTCAAATAAATATATCTATACATAATTAAAACGAAAGTAATTTTTTCCATTTATTTTATTCATTTTATACCCCAATCGCAGCCCCCCTCACACAGCTCCTCCCCCCATTCCCCTTCTCCTCTGAGAAGGGGGAGCTCCCAACTCCCAAGGTACCAACCCACCTTGGCACATAAAGTCACTGCCAGGTTAGGCATATACTCTCCCACTGATACCAAGAAAGGCAGCCTGGTTAAGGGAACAGGATCCACAGGCAGGTAGTGAAGTCAGGAACAGCCCCTGCTCCAGTTGCTGAGGAACACGCAAGCTGCACACCTGCTACATATAATGGGGGAAGGGGCCTTAGTTTAGCTCATGTGTGCTCTTTGGTTGGTGGTTCAGTCTCTGGGAGCCCCCAAGGGTCAAGGTTAGTTGACTCTATTGGTCTTCCTGTGGAATTTGCTTTTTCAATCCTTCCCCCAATTCTTCCACAAGATTCCCCATAAAAGTAAATCATAAAGAAAAACAGGAAAGGAGGGAGGAAGGAAAGAAGGGAGGGAGGGAGGGAGGGAGGGAGGGAGGGAGGGAGGAAGGAAGAGCGACTGACTGACCTGGAGCTTAGGAGGAGGCCTGGGTGAAATTGGGCAGTGGATAAAGGAGTGGATGAGAGCACTGGCATCTCTGGTGAGTGGAGAGAACAACTCTGGGAATGGTATCAATTAAGAAATAACAAGAAATAAGATGAAAAGCAGGAGACACAATTTAAAAAAAAAAAAACTGTGTTCAACAAACCATATTCATTAGGACTGAAGAGAATGGGCTGGCTGTAGGAGCAGTCACCAAGGAACTGAGCAAACACAAGGACAGCAAGAAAGCCTTAAAAGTGATCAAAGAAAAGAAGGCCAAGGAAAGACATGGTGGCTCAGCAAGGCAATAGGAAGGAGTATTCACTCGGATGGCAGCAAGTCATCCAGAATGGAGCATGGTGAGCATTTTAAAGGATAAATAAGCAAACAAACAAACACAAAATAACAACAAAAACTATCAGCCGGGACTTCTTAGCTCAGTAAGACAAACACAACAAAAACCCAAATCAAACCAGAAATATGTAAGAGGTAAAAGAACTCACCTCCACCCTTATGCTTAATGAAACAATAAAGGAAGTCTGTATGCAGAGATGCTACCAGACTATCTGGATGTCCAGAAAGAATGGGTACCAGAAAAGCAAACAACAGAGAAATAGAATGAACCACTGTGTCTGTAAATAGATCACCATTTTCTTTTTTTTTTTTTTAAAGATTTATTTATTTATTTATTATATGTAAGTACACCGTAGCTGTCTTCAGATGCACCAGAAGAGGGCGTCAGACCTCATCACGGGTGGTTGTGAGCCACCATGTGGTTGCTGGGAATTGAACTCAGGACCTTCGGAAGAGCAGTCAGTGCTCTTACCCGCTGAGCCACCTCTCCAGCCCAGATCACCATTTTCTAAAACAGCAGCAAAATGCAAAGTTTCAAAGCTACAGGGAAACAGAGCTTAGGAACAGTATGAAGACCAGAAGGGCAGGAACGGAAGCCACACCCACTGCCAATGCTTCTCAAGGATAGACTGTGATGATGTGACAAGGCTCAGAATACCTGACAAAGCAATACATCATATATCCCACTAGCAGGGAGGGGGTGGAGGTGGGGGCAGGAAGAGCAAGAGACATAAAAAAACATGTTTTAGCGGGGAAAACAGGAGGAAGAGAAGAATAATAAATAACTAAAGAGCAATAAAAAACAAAAGAAAAATGAACACCAAGAGGGTAGATTAAGAAACAACCACACTGGGCCAGCTGTGGTAGCAATGCCTTTAATCCAGGTACTCAGGAGGCAAGGCAGGCAGAGTTCTGTAAGATTAGGCTAGCCTAGTCTACACAGTAAGTCCCAGACCAGCCAGGGCTATGTAGCACTTAGGAGGCAGAGGCAGACAGGTCTCTGAGTTTGAGGCCAGCTTGCTCTACAGAGTGAGTTCCAGGATAGCCAAAATTACCGAGAAACCCCGTCTTAAAAACAAAACAAAACAAAAAAACAAAAAGCAAAAACAAAACCAAGGGGGCTGGAGAAATGGCTCAGCAATTAAGAGCACTGACTATTTTTCTGAGGGTCCTGAGTTCAAATCCCAGCAACCATATGGTGGCTCACAACCATCCGTAATGAGATCTGATGCCCTCTTCTGGTGTGTCTGAAGACAGCTACAGTGTACTTACATATAACAGCAAATAAATCTTAAAAAAAATCAAACAAAAAAGTCACACATCAATAACATCAGATAAGCCAATTTAAGGGATATTATAAGACTTGCAGATATTATCAGACAGTTTAAAAAGAGGCAGTTATAATTTATATACAAAAACACAAATAAAAACAAAAGGATAAGCCTTGTGCTGAAAAGTCTGCCCTCAGCAGGAGGATTACAAATTCAAGGCCACTCTGAGCCAAATAGTATGCTGAAAAAGCCCAAACCAACTAATTAACTAATTTAAAAAAAAAAAGGAGAGGGAGAGGGAGGGGGAGGGGGGGGGAGAGAGAGAGATATCTTAAAAAAAAATTCCTATAGGAAATCTTTGATAGCCTATAGGCAAAACACAGACATAACGGAATGTAAACTTCACAGACCAAGCTCAGTATAACTGCAAAACTACTATGAAAATGTCCCTGTACCAACGGACAGC
Source organism: Mus musculus (assembly GCF_000001635.26). Lineage (NCBI taxonomy): Eukaryota > Metazoa > Chordata > Mammalia > Rodentia > Muridae > Mus > Mus musculus. The sequence continues at coordinate 62,930,022 of NC_000075.6, forward strand.
TGTACTCAGTAACAAGCAACAAAGGTAGTTCCCAAAGAGATTCTGATTTCCCAGTCTTAGCATGCCACATAATACTCAACATACTCAGTTCTAAACAAAGACTGCAGGGACATGCACATCAATGGAAGCAAACTGGGAGCCAGAAATAAAACCAGGCATCTAAGGCCATGGTTTGACAATATGGCAAGATGCTTCCTAAGGGAAAGGATCTTTTCAACAATGGGGGCTGTGTGGGTCAGTTAGGCATTCAATGGCGACGGGATGGAGATGGATCTTTAGCTGCACTGTCTATAAAACTTTATTCAAAATAAGTGGAAAACTAAATTTACAAATTAAAACTTTAGAAGAAAACAGGGAATTAATTAATCTTCATGACTTTAAGCTGGACAATAGCTTCTTAAATGACATAAAAACGCAGGCAAAAGAAAAATAAAGTGAAATTCTAGTTTAAAAAAATTAACCTTTCAGATGTTAAACAAAGTACATTATCAAAGGAATAAAAAGACAACCCACAGACTCAGTGAGACTCTTGTAAAGACATACTGACTGGGTAAGTGCAAATATCCAACATATGTAAAGTTCCATAGCTGGGCACAACAGCCCCCACTGCCACAGTCTTGGTAGGCTGAGGTGGAAGAGTGTAAAGGCAAGGTCAGTCTGGACTCCACAACAGGACTTTGTCCTGAAAAAAACAAATCAACAAACTGCTACACAATGACAACCCAATATAAATGACTAGGGTGTTGGCTCTGTCAGTGAAGTGCTGGTCATGCAAAGGTGAGGACGCTTCTGAGTTTCAGTTTAAACCTAGCACTTGGAAGGTGGATGCAGGAGTCTCCTGAGGCTCTCAGGAGAGCCAGTCTAGTCTATCCAGAGAGCTCCAGGCCACTGAAAGCCATCTGAAAAAAGAAGGTATATGGTAGTAACAAGGAACAACTCCATAGGAGGGGGAGGGGAGGGGAGGGAAAGGGAAAGGGGAGGGAGAGGGAAAGGGAAAGGGGAGGGGAGGGGAGGGGAGGGAAATTAAAAAACAGACATTGTCCTAAAACAGATACTTCTCCAAGTAATACAAAAAGGCCAGTGAACACACAAAAAGATGTTCAGTGTTGTTATTCATTTAGGAAATGCCAACCAAAATCTCAGTGAGGCAACCTTTAACCTATTAGCTATATTAAACCAAACTAAACCAAACCAAACCAAACCAAACCAAACCAAACCAAACCAAACCAAACCAAAAAGTCTCTCCTAAAGAAACATCACCCTCAACAACAAACACCACCACAAAAAAATTACCACCACAAATTATCCAGCAAGCTGGAATTTGTGTACATTGGTGGTAGGAATGTAAAATAAGTGCTGCCGCATATCCACTATAGAATAGTTTGGTGACACAAAATTACCATAGAGACCAGTAATCCTACTTCTGGGTGTGTGGACCAAAAGGATTCTTGCATATACAGAAATGCTCATAAAATGTATCTACAAATGAAAGGTGAAATAACCTGTCAGCGAACAGAAGAAGAATGGAGAAAATGTGATGTGGATATTATTTTGCATAAAATGCAATAGAATGGAATTCTGATAGATTGTACAATGTGGACAAATATAGATCATTATGCCCAGTGAAATAAACTGGATATAAAAAGACAGTGTACGATTCTACCTGTAAAAGATGCCTAAACTAGGCAAATTCTTAGAGATACAAAATAAACTAGGCGTTGACTAGACCTAGCAGGGGAGAAAGCAGTACGGAGGGAACTACCATACTGTTACTGTTGAGGAGATCTGCTATGGAAATACACAAGTCAGACTGTAACAGGGTTAGGTAAAGAATGATTTATTAAAGACTGATTTCTTTACACAAATAGGAGAGCTTTATTTTTCTAAATGAAATAGAAAATAACATTAAAGTCCATTTGCTAATATCACAGAGTTGAACTTAAGTATTTCACTTAAAAATGGCAAAATCAAAGTGAACACTTAAGAGGCCAGATGACCACTAATGAATTGGACTTTAAAAAAATTAAGAACTTAGGTTCTTAAAATAAAATGAGGCTATCTTTTAAAAATTACTGAGCAAAAAAGATCTTAAATAAGGCAAGGACATAGGTAGCTCAAAATCTGTTAAAAGATGTTCAACAGTCTTAACTGCGAAATGCAAACCAAAATCGAGATAGTGCTACAATAAAAATGAAAGGTCAAAAAGTGGCCGGTACCAAAATGGCTCAGTGAGTAAAGGCATTTGCCATCAAACTAACAACCTGGGCATGTATGTATGAGAATATCACAACAAACCCCATTATTTAACTTTTTATTTATTCATATATTTAACAAATCATGCCTAAACTTGTCACAGTCTATAACAGCATGTAGATATAGAGGCCAGACTACAACAAGTTTAGGTAAAGAATAACTTATTAAAGGCATTGATTTCAATACACGAATAGGAGATCTTTGCTTTCCTAAATGAAACAGGAAGTAACATTAAGGTCTCGGGTTTGAAGCTAAATCACCAGTGTTTTAAGTAACTGTCATCAATTCTGAATTCTTAAAGTTCTATATGCACAATATTTTGAATCTTTGCTAAGAAAGGAATTCAAATACTGGTTATGTGGGGTATAGGAGAACTGTCCCTCAGTTAGTGCAATAGCCACTCAGTGATCTGTAATGTTATATAACTTGCTCTCGGCTCTCAAGTGTAAATAGAAGACATGAAAATTCCCAACACATCTTCTGTGTCATTTTGAAACCTTGATGGTTTCATATTCTGGTGGTGTGCATCACTAAGGGCTGATGATGTTTGCAGGGAGTACTTATGGCCCTTAGGGGAGATGACTTTTCAACACTCTTCCTTAGTAAGTTTAAGCTGCCAAAGGCCTATCTCTAGGAAAGACAAACAAGACCTAGACATACAGAATACACAGAGAAGGAGTTATAGAAAGTCCACTCTTTAAAGTTTTTACAAATTATTCCACAAAAATATGAACTAAATCAAAAAGAAAAAAAGAGGAACCACATTGTGTATACAAACTTAGGACACCGGAAGCCAAATCCTAGGCATACAAAAGCAAGGCTTGTGAGGCCTGATACAGAACACAGAGCTCAGCTAATGACTGCACTTTTGCCACTCTGCCTTACTGCCCAACGGAAAGCTAAAAATAATCATCTTTCAGTTACAGAGTATTTCTTGCTGTCTTGGGGGAAGTGGAACTAAAGTAGCTATCTCTAAATGTCAACCCCTCTGGCTTTAATGAACTCTGGTTTACTCAATCCCAAATTTGATTAACTATGCAATCTTTAAAAACAACTGCAACGCTATAGCTTCAGCATGCTCCCAACTATCTTTAAAACAGAAAATTACAGGCTGGTTGTGGTTGTACATGTCTGTAATTTCCACTCAGGAGGCTGAGACAGGAGGATTAATTAAATGGTCATAGCCTGCATGTTCTAGGTTAGCCAGGACGAAACAGCAAGTCTGTCTTAAAAAAAACAGTAGTGGAAGATGACAGGAATGTATGTTTCTCCAAAAAGAAGATATATACTGATCCACTATCAAATTTGCATTGCTCTGACCATCTGCTGCTTATCTTTTTTTGGTAAGTTCTCAGGTAGCCCAAGCTGGCCTTAATAAACTCACGATGTAGTAGAAGACTGAACTTTTGGTCCTCCTGACTTTATATCCTCAGTGCTAGGATTAAAAGTGGCTAACACTAGGCCTGCTCTATGCAGTACTAGGATTGAGTTGAGAGATTCTTGCACTATAGACAAGCACACTCTACCAACTGGATCACATTCCCAGTGCTACATTCATCTTTAAAATGGAAATTTTCTATAAGATAATATTTAATGACATGTGAACAGAGCCATAAAATATTACACGAAGGCTAGAGATTGTTCAGCCATTACAAGCACAGGCTACTCTTGCAAGGAGAACTGGGTTAGTTTCCTAGTACCCACATAGTGATTTACAACCACCTGGAACTCCAGTTCCAAGGGATCTGATTCCCTCTTCTGACCTCCACAGGCACTGCACATGGTCCAGAGGCACGCACAAGGTACACAGACATACAAGCAGGCAAAATACTAAAATGCATAAAATATCTATATAAATAAAAATGATTAGGTTTAAAACTTTTAAGTTTTCCAGTCAGTGATGGTGCATGCCTTTAATCCCAGAATTCAGGAGGCAGATCTTTGAGTTGGAGGCCAGCCTAATCTACAGAGCTGGTTCTAGGGATAGCCAAGGCTACACAAAGAAACCCTGTTTCGGGGGTGGGGGGAAGTGAAGAAAAATACCCAAAACATTCTATATAAATTGAAGCAAATATACTTATCATGAATTAAAAGATCAAAGCAAGCATCAAAATCATATTTCTTATAACTTCGATATTTGAAACTTCATGTTGAATATGATTACTTGTATAATTTTGTATGCCTTGTCCAACACTAACATGTTATTGTGTATATTATCTGTAAAGTCTTGGCATCATACTGCTAATGCTGTAAAAGTCTTTGATAATAAAAGCAGCTCGATTCTTGGGCGCATGAACAAAGTTCCATCCTTTCTCTTTCCCACAGAACTCAGTAATAGAATAGGCTGCGGCTGCATTGGATGACATTACTAGACTGATGATGTACCAAAGGCATCCATTTCACTCCCATCCTAACTGCAGGTCCCTGTCACCCCACCCCCGTTAGCTTACACTTTTCATCATTTTCCTCCAGAGCACAGCTCTGCCTGCTCCATTTATTTACCCTTGATCTTATTTCTCAGATTAGGCCTGAGAGTTAGTAGCTGGCCCTCGAGCAGATACACCAAATAGATTCTCCAGGCTCCAAGGCAACCCTGGTGCTAAACATATAAAAAGATCCTTATCTGGCCTGTGTACTCTCACACCTGGCTATCAAGCTGAACCAGGCAGCTAGGAACCAAGCTAAATGATGAGATTTGAAGAAAACAGAAAAGGGAAATAGACTGCAACTAAGTGTAAACTTTCTCACTTTTATAGAAAGTTACTTAATTAACTTGTTGTTAATACAAAAGCCACAGAAAAGCAAAGAACACAGTGCCAAGCCAGCAAAAAGGAGGATACAAGATCAGTTCAAGGTCATGTTCAGCTACATAGCAAATTTGAGGTCAGTCTGGGCTACATGAGAAACTGTTTCTTTCTTCAAGGTTGATAAGATGACTCATCAGGTAAAATTACTTATAGCCTGAGTTCCACCAACTTCAGATGTTGTCCTCTGATCTCTACACACATACAGTGACACACTCCTGTCCTCACATATTTACATTACATACAAATAATAAAATTGTAAATCCCAAGATATGTATATGTGTAAAGCTTTTATACAGATTGCCAAACTGCTATCAGAAATACACTGATTTTAGAGACCTGAAGATGGGCTTAGCAGTTAAGAACACTGGTTGCTCTTCTAGAGGACCTGAGTTCAAATCCCAGCAACCGCATAGTGGCTCACAACCATCCGTAATGAGATCTGACGCCCTCTTCTGGTGCATCTGAAGACAGTTACAGTGTACTTATATAATAATAAGTACTTATATAATAAATAATAAGTACACTGTACTTGTGTAATAATAAATAAATCTTTTGGACCGGAGCAAGCAGAATTGTCCAGAGCAAGCAGAGGTCCTAAAATTCAATTCCCAACAACCACATGAACGCTCACAACCATCTATACAGTTACAGTGTACTCACATAAAATAAATAAATAAATCTCTTTTAAAAATTAAAAGAAAAAATATTTCCAGATGTATACCTATTTCAAGAAAAAAATTATACTCATGAAGAAATCATTCAGATTTTGTGATGGACTAAAAATTTTATGGAGACTTTTTTTTAATTGCTATTATACTTAGTAAATAAACCAAGGAGAGATTTTTGTAACAAATGACTCCATTCCTCATTGTCAGCATTTCATATGAAGGACAACTGCAAACAGTACATGGGCGGACGAGTCTTGGCCAGAGCTATTACAAGGCATGGCTCCGCTTGCCGCCTACCGGTTTCTAGATGACCTCATGCATGTCATCCCATCCCAGCTGTTCATGTGCCATTCAGTGAGAGAGAAAATGGAACTAATCAAAATTCCATCTCTTCCTCTGTGTGTGTGTGTATTTTACATTTAACAAACCTAGTGTGTATGTCTAAGTCAGAGGACAACTTATGGGGGTTAATTCTGTCTTCCATCATGTGACTTCTAGTGCTTAAACTCTGGCAGGCTTGGCTACAAAAAGCTTTATCAACGGAAGTGACCTGCAGGCCCCCATCTATGTACTTATTCCCGCCTGACTTGACTTCTGTCAGTGACGTTGTGTAGGCTTTCTCCTGTGAACTGAATGACCTCAGAACTGAGTGTTACACATTCCTTTTGCTTAGTTAAGGACATAGCTTAGCAATTGTTCTATTCTATTGTATTAACTATCAGTTTCTCTCTTAGTTGATTACCATTCATGTATACTTTAATGCTGATTTTTTTATTTAAAAGATAACCTTGAGCTGGAGAGAGAAATCAGTTGTTGGAGATGCATGGAGTACATACATTATCACAATGAAATTCAGTTTCTAAACCACTGAGACTTGGGCAGACTCAAGAGCTCCTACTAGCAACCAAGTCACACACTGGGGTCAGCATCCAAAACCACGTTTTATACATTGGTACATATGCTAGCTGACATTTCTTGGAACTTGTCAGCAGCCTGTTATTGCAACAGACATTTTGTTTGTGGCTTTGTCTCCAGACTCCGAATTAAAATACATGATCAAAGGCTCGGCCAGAAAGTGTTCTGCATTCTCTTGCCCATGACCGGTCAAGGACTGGACTTGGTAGTTAACTCAATTCAATAGTAACCTCAGGATTTCTGCTGCAAATGTTGGGACATATGAGTTTTCCTTTTTTTTGCTGGATTTGAATCTGTAAGGATTCCAGATACTCTGGGAACCACACAGAGCCTAAAAATGGTATCAACACCCAAGAAAGAAAGGCAGAGAAGAGAGATCACAAAAGATTGCACAAATATTCACTCAGCAAACACTGAGCATCTACTACATATAACATATCATGCTAGGTACTGGGATACATCAGTGACAAGTAAACAAAGCAAAACCACTGCCCCATAGCCTTTACCTACACATTGACAGAGATGTTAAAAGATGGCCATTGTTTTGTGTGTGTGTGTTCAGTATAAATATTTTACTTAAGTATTAATATCTCAAGTAGATGAAGGAGGCAGTTGTGTAAATATCTATGGGAAGAACATTCCAAATTTGGAAACACCCATGGCCAGCTCTTAGCCAGACCACCAATGTGATTAAAGCCAAGTTCTAGAAGGAATAATTGTCATTGATTGTAACACAAATAAGCTCTGCAGTTCTAGCTACTTGGAAGCGTTGAAGCAGGAAGATCAAGAGTTCAAGACCAGCTGGGCTGCACAGGGAGACCCATTCTCCTGAACAAACCAAACAAACCCAAGACGCAGCTCATAAAGCCTTGAGTGGGCTGATCAAATAGATTCAAGGCTAACCACAAGTGCAGAAACAGAAGAATACTACAATTAGCTCATTTTAAAAGAATTACTCTCATTGTAAATTTGAGAGTGTTGTAAAGCAGGTAAAAGATGAATGATCCAGGGAAGAGACTGGAGGTTCAGATCAGGGTAGTAGCAGCAAAGGTCCTGAGATGTGCTAATAGTCTAGATAGAACTCTTATATAGCCAAGAGGCTTGCCTAACTAATAAAGTTGGCACCTGACTAAAGAATCAAATACAACAATTATTTTTTGAACCAATGAAGGAGACTGGTCATAGACCTTAGAGACTGTATACATATATAGCACACCAAGATCTGGGTGGGCTTACTCAAAGCCAAAAACTACAAACAATGAAGATGTCTTTAAATGAGAGAGAAAAAGATGGGTTAGAATTCATATAAAGGGAAGGAGGGGGGGTGAGAAGGGAAGAAGGGAATGATAAGAAGGGAAGGGAAAGGGTTACTTCTGCTCTTTCTGTTTCAGACACGTTAAAATTGAGACACACAACTGAATCATGATATAAATTAAGTACTTGAAAGAAACTCTAGAGCTCATGTTTAATTATCATTTAAAGCTTTGAGATTAGATGAAATCACAAAATATAAACAGAAAGAAGGAAGGAAGAAATGACTAAGGAGAAGGGAGAAGAATAGAGTATGTGTGTCTTGGAGTACAGCAAAAACTATGAGGAAAGCCACAGGGATAGTGTCAACATGAATGGTAAGCAGTGAGCTGTGGCAGGAGGACAGGCTGAAGTCTGGACTCCCAGCCCTGGTTAAGGACCACTGCAGGGGAGCGACGGGGACAAACACAGTAATGAATGGCCCTGTAGAGGCTGGGTAAGAACTGCAGACAGTGAACTGTGAGGCTGAGCAGTGCTGCCACAGTGAGGCAGGCAGAAGCAGACAGAGACCCGGAGGGCAGTCCTGTGGGCCTGGGCCTTCTCTGCTCAAGTCCTTTGTCCTTTGGTTATGTAAATTTTAGAATTAGCTTCTATTCCCAAGCAAAGGTAGCAAAGGTAGACTTTAACTAGTTCCAGTAGTTTTGAACTATTATTTTCTAGTAGTTGTTTTTATTTGTTTTTTTTTTGTTTAGTTTTGTTTTTTTTTTTTTTCCTTTTTTTGAGACATGGCCTCATATTGCCCAACAGCCTCAAACTTCCTACATAGTACAAGATGTCTTTCAACTGCTGCCCACTTCCCGCTACTTCCCAAGTATTGGGATTACAGGTGAGAGCCATTGTGCCTGGTATCTAATAAATTTCTTCTACAAAGACTTGTATAAGAATATAGTAGTTGGGGGATGAAAAGATGACTCAGTGGTTAAGAGCATTTACTGTTCTTACAAAAAACCTGGGCTTTGATTACCAGCACCCAAACAATAGCTCACAACTGCCGTGACTCAGTTCCAGGGGATCAGAGAACTCTCTTTTGGCCTGTGCATCTAGCCTGCATACATATGGTGCACATTTCTACAAAGAAGCAAATGGTGATACACATAAAATAAAAACCAACTTTTTAAAAAAGCTTCACAAGCAATGATATAGGGGCTGGAAAGATGGTTTAGTGGTCAAGAGCACTTAGGTGGCTAAGAGCACAGATGACTTGGTTCAATTTCCAGACACGTGGCGGCTCACAACTGCCCCTAACTACAGTCCCAGAGGATCTGATGTCATCTCCTGGCCTCTATGGGCACTGCATGTACAACAGTGTATAGACACACACAGGCAAAACGCTCACACATAAAAAAAATAAATAAAAAGTTTAAAGCAAGAATACAGCGGCTGGTGGGGCCTGGTGCAGATGCACACCTGAAATCCCAGCATTTGGGGAACAAGATAGGAAGACTATCTTAAACAGGAGGCCAGCCTAGGACTACAAAGTGAGTGTCAGATTAGTCAGGGTTACAAAGAAAGGCCCTGTACCAAATGAAACAACAACCACCACAACAAAACCAAAAAACAAACAACAACAACAACAAACGCTTGTTTTTTAAGTTGGAAAAGTAGACAGGAGAAGGGTTTGGGATTACAAGTCAGTAGTACAGCACCTGCCCACAAAGAACACAAAGGCTAGTACCGCAGATTGCAATGTCACCTTTTTACTTGGTTTTATTTTTCTGTGGTATTAGGCACTGAGCTGAGGGCTTCAAGTTTGCTAAAACAGGGTTCTATCACTGAGCTATCTGACCAGGCCGCCATGCTACTTTATTTTAAGACAGGGTCTTGCTCAGGCTAGCCTTCCAACCTCAGCTTCCTGAACATCTGGGATTACAGCTATGTGCCATGCCTGGCTTTAGGCTTATTGTTGTTTTCCTTAAGCATGTTTCTCTAATTAAGAACGTGGATTTGTTGCTTTGTTTGTTTTGGGAGACAGGGTTTCACTGTGTAGCAAAACTCACTCTGTTGACCAGGCTGGCCTCGATCAAGAGATCCACCTGCCTCTGCCAGTTAGGTGGTTCTGCAACTAAAGGTGCTTGCTGAATAATTCCAGCAACCTGACCCTGGAACCTATGTAAAGATAGAATGGGAAAACCAACTCCACAAAGTTGTCCTTTAACCTTCACTTATGTATGGGAAAACACATACTAAACTAAAAAAGTTTTTAAAAATTATATCTATTCTATACTATCCTTCCATCTTAAACAAGGTCAAAGGAGAAGACACTGTCTTTCATGAGCCCACAAAGTGCTTTCAATACTGAATACTAAATGTAAATATGACACATTTAACATTTGCCTAGTACTGACTTTATATTCACAACTGATGATTCTGGCTATTGGTTAAATATTGGTTTATAATTCTGAAATCTGTATCTTAGGAAAATATAATCTTTCAATGGAGTTCTCTCTGAGGACTAAGAGAATTCACTGAGAACTAGTGTGAGCAAGTTCATGCCCACTGTGGTGGTTTGAATAGTTATGGCCTCATATATGTGAATGCTTGGACCATAGGGAGTGGCACTAGTGGTCGGTGTGGCCTTGTTGGAGTATGTTGGCCTTGCTGGAGGAAGTGTGTCACTATGGAGACAGGCCTTGAGGTCTTATATGCTCAAGCTATGCCTAGTGTGGAACATAATCTGCTTCTGCTGCTTGCAAATCAAGACGTAGAATTCTCAGATCCTTTTTAGTACCATGTCATACCTTCTGAAACCATAGCTCCAATAAACTGTTTTTGTTTCCTATAAGTTGACTTGGTCATGGTATCTTATCATAGTAATATAAAATTAAAATTAACAAAGACAATATCCAGGCCAAAACATGTACATGAATATTCATATTAGCTAAAGTATAAGGGAATAAATTCATACAATAGAGTATCATATAACCATAAGGGAAAAAAATGAAGTTGTAACTAACACACACAAACACACACACACACACACACACACACACACACACACACACTTTCACACACTAAAAAAGTAAGGCAAGAGCTAAACACGGCAGCACATGCCTATAATGCTAGAAGTTAAAGTAGGAGGAACCCTAAGTTCAGAGCCAGCCTGGCTAGAAATCAAGACCCTTTTAGAGACTGCTTAAAGATACAAAGAGAAGAGGATCATCGAGATGGCTCAGCAGGGAAAGTCGTTGTTGACCATGTGAGTTTGAATGAGAATGGCCTTCACTCTAGGTTTGAATGTTTGGTCCCTACTCAGCAGAAATGTGGGAAGGCTTAGGAAGTATGGCCTTGTTGGATAAGGTATGTCATGGGAGAAGGGGGGATGCTGAGGTTTCAAAAGCCTAAGCCACACCCAATCTCTCTATATTCATACCTACAACTTGTGGGATCATGTATGAGCTATCAGCCACGGCTCCAGCACAATATCCACCTGCCTGCCTGCCTGCCTGCCTGTCACCATGCATCTTGCCATAATGTTCACAGACTAACACTCTGAAACTGTAAGTAAGCTCCCAATTAAGTACTTTCTGTTTTAAGTTAACTTGGTCATAGTTGTTTCATCACAGCAATAGTAACTGAACTAAAACACTGAGCAAGTCTTATGACCAGAGTTCATCACTGGAGACACAAGAGGAGAGAATCAACTGCTGAAAGCTGATTAATGAAAGACATTCTGTTATCTCCCCACCTGTATAGAAACATCATTTGGGAGTAAGGGAAATGAGTTATAGATTGGAAGTAAATACTTGAAAATTCTTTTTCTAAGGACTGGGATATAAAGGAACGAACACCCAGGTATGGTGGCAACGACCTCTATAACAGGAGAGACTGAGATAGTTGCAAGGAAAGGGAATAGAAAGCTGGACTATACAGTGAGACCCTGCTTGAAACAACACATCACAAAACAAAAAGTCCAAACAGTACACACACACACACACACACACACACACACACACACACAGAGGCATGCATGTACTCATGCGCATGCACATTTAAAAGCAAAGTTCTCAAAAGTCAAGAGTGAAAAAAAATCCAATTAAAAATATGAACGGTGTCCATGGACATTTCCCAAAGGACACAGATGGAAAGATATTAAACATCACATCTGTTTAAACATGTTCAATTTAAAAATAATGACAATAATTAAGTATGCTGGCAAGGATAGAGGGAAATAATGGGGGTTAAAGTTTAAACAGTTTTATAAATTAGATTAAGATACAATTTCTAAAAAACAAAACAAAACATATTTGAACACAGGTATACGCATGGAAGGACAATGCTTATCCCAGAAGACATAGGGTTATTAACTGAAAAATCTCAGTGACAAGCAGGGGAAAGACCCAGAGGCACCCACAACAGCACAAGATTGTCATTACTCTTAGTTTCCAGCCTGCCAGAGTATTATAGGAAAAAACACTGCCACTACAGAAAACGGCCTAATATTTTCTCAAAGTACAAACATACATACACACATGACCCGAAGTTGCACTCATGGGTGTGTATCTGGAAATAAACATGCATCCATATTAACACTAGCTACCATCTGCGATTTCCAAAAACTAGACACAAATTAGCCTCAAGAAGTAATATAATACATTCACACCAAAAACAGCACTTAGCAATAACAATAGCGTATTTGTATCATTTATCACAAGGGGAAAAAAAAGAATGAAAAAATTAGTTGTGGTTACATTACCCAAAGCTCAACTTTTCTTCTTGCTTTCTATCTTGCCTTGTTTTGTTTTGTTTTTGAGGCAGATGCAATACAGCCTAGGTAGCCTTGAACTTCTGGGACAACAGATGTCTGCTACCATATTGTTTTATGCTGTCCTGGGGATCGAACCTGGGCTATTAGACATGCTAGGCAAGCACTCTACCCACTAAGCTACATGCACCTAAACTCTAAACTTTTTAATTCTAAATTTAGGGGGGGGGGAGAAAATTAACCCAATTGGAAAGAATATCTAACAATCAATTCATAAGAAAAAGAAGTAACAATCATGTAAACATAAAGAACTCCATCTTTATGATAACCTATTCATGTTAAAGCTACAAGAGTTATAGATTTGTAGCTATAATTAGGAATGAGCAGCAGGTTTTATCCTAGGACATCACTGAGAGCCTAGGAGAAAAACTGTGACATAATTAGCGGGATTAACATTCACACAAACCTTTCTCTAAGAGGAAACTTAGACACTTCTACCAAGATTTTAAATAGATAGTCTATTTCTCGGAATTGTCTTATAAAAATATTGGCTATGTTTATGGTTATTTATCCAGAGGTGGGTCACACAGAACAGTCTCTGTAACATTGTCTTAAACTGCAAGAAACTAGTGAAAAGTCAGACAACAAAAAATATCAAGCTGGGCGTGGTGGCGCACGCCTTTAATCCCAGCACTCGGGAGGCAGAGGCAGGTGGATTTCTGAGTTCGAGGCCAGCCTGGTCTACAGAGTGTTCCAGGACAGCCAGGGCTACACAGAGAAACCCTGTCTCAAAAAACCAAAAAATCAGAACAACAACAACAAAAATAACAACAACAAAAAAACTCCAAAAACCCTATCACCCAGACACTCAATTGTGAAGTAGTCACTGAAAAAGAATAAGACAAACATTTTCACATGCAGGAACTGTCTCTGAGAAGCTACATAAGGAACTGAGAGCGTCACAGGTGGAGATCAGGGTCTGGAGAACCTTGTCCCCTTTTAGATTTTGGAGGGTCAAAATTGAACAGAAAAATGTGTATGAAACACTGTAATATAAACCCTGACACTTTAAAAAGTCAGCTTCTGTACCAAAGAAATATATTATCAATTTTTTTTTTGTTTTTGTTTTTTGGTTTTTTTCTGAGACAGGGTTTCTCTGTGTAGCCCTGGCTGTCCTGGAACTCAGTCTGTAGACCAGGCTGGCCTCGAATTCAGAAATCCACCTGCCTCTGCCTCCCAAGTGCTGGGGTTAAAGGTGTGTGCCACCACTGCCTGGCTTCAAGTATTTTTAATAACAAAAACTACATATAATGATCCCATGTTAGTGAAAGTCAGCTGCTCCAGTACTCTCATTCTCAGCACTCAGAAGCATCAAGAATAGTCTCAAATACATAACAACATAAAAGCCTGATGGGTCTACAATAGATACTGGCTAAGAAAGCAAAACACAACTACATAGCACATGACGCCTCAAAGAGATCAGTGGAAAAGAATAAATTGTAGGCCAGGTTTCAGGGATACACCTGTAATCCTGGCACTCAGAACTACAGAGAAGGAGGTGTAAGAAAGAGTCCAAGGCTGCCCTTGGCTACATTGTGAAATAATGTTATCCAACTCAATGAGGTGACTCATGCCTAACACCTTTGTATTCAGGATGCTATGGCAGAAGAATTGCTATGAGTTTAGGATCAAATTAGGTTGAGTTGAGTTCCAGACTAACTTGGGCTGAAAAGCCAAAATCAATCCACCAATCAACCAAGATGCTTTCCATAAGAAATAATGTTCACACTTCAATTTAATAAGATGAAAAGGATTTTATACCATAATTGAGGGCTCCTCCTCCACAAATGCAAGAATAGTTCAGTATTATGATTAATATATTCAGTGACTGATTTTTTTTTATTTTTGTTTGTTTGTTTAATAAGCCAGGGTCTCATATAGCCCAGTCTGATTTAAATTCACTATATAGCTGAGAATATCCTTAGATTCTTTATTCTCCTGTGCCTCCTGAATATCAGAATTACAAGTTTGCACCATCATGTACAGCATGAAGTTCTAGATATGTCGGGATTTTTTATTTGCATTTTATACGTAAGGGTGTTTTGGCTGCATGTATGTCTGTGCATACCTGGTACCTGTGAAGACCAGAAGAGACTACTGAATCTCCAGGGTCTGAAGTTAAACACAACTGTGAGATGCCATATGGGTACCAGAAATCAAACCCTACTCCTCTGAAAGAGTAGTCAATGCTCTAACTGCTGAGCCATCTCCTCAGCTCTGAGCTCTCAATTTAACAGGCGTTATTTCATACTTACAACTATAGAAGGGAGCTCCTTACTGCCTGTCAAAATCCTTTCTAACTAAGAAAGTCTACTATAGTGCCCAAGATTACACCCAAGCACACAGATATTCAGTGACTACAGCCTCAGGCTCCAAGACAACTGTATAAATACCACTAAACATGAAGTCAGAAGCAGCAGATGACAAAGCATGGGTGTGCAAGGTAGACTCTGGAGTTCTATCCTCAAGATCAGTGCTACCAAACAAGGAAGCAGATTCTAGTGAGGAAACCAACCTAGAGAGAACACTACTCCCCACTCCCTCATCTTCTAGCATAGCTTGGGCAGAGCCTGAGGGTTCACACTCCCCACTCCAATGTCTTTCCATCGCTGCTCAGAGCCTATGTCCACAAATACACTGCTTGATCCCTAGGCGCTGGCTATTAGGCATGTAGAAAAAGGAAAACTCAAGTATTCAAAATGAGAAGGAAACTGTCAAATACAATCCGATGTCAGCACTCCTTGGCAGAAACACCAGTAGCTGATATCATAAGATACAGCAGGAGCCTCACTCGCTCGCCTGCCTGGCACAAATCCCAATAGGATGGCTCACCTTAGCTCCTGAGGCGATGGCGAGCATTTGCTGCCTTCATTTCCCTAAAGCAAACTCCAAGTGTATATATGAATGTATGTTTTTATACAACCTACACAAAGAAATTTTGTTTGTTTGTTTGAGACAGAGTTTCTCTGTATAAGTCTGGCTGCCTAGAACACACTCTGTAGACCAGGCTGGCCTCAAACTCAGAGATCTGCCTGCCTCTGCCTCCCAAGTGCTGGGATTAAAGGTATGTGCTGCAAGGCCTGGCTAATATTCTTTTTTTTTCTTCCCCCAGAAGATTTTATATGAATGATTCATATACCTTCAAAAGTCTGAAACAGTTGCAAATATCTGTATGAAAATACTCCTTTTAAATAAAAGAAAAAGCCTGCTGCAGACCAATTCACTGGCAGTCACCTTCCTCACATGCATGAGGGCCCTGAGCTTAATACCACATAAAGAGGGGGAAAAGAAAAGAGGGTGCTTGCACTGGCTCAAGCAGTCAAGAGCACTGGCTGCTCTTGCAGAGGCCCCAGGTTTGATTCCCTGCACTCACATGGTGGCTCACAACCACCTGTTATTCCAGTCCCGGGGGTCCCAAAGCTCTCAATAGTAGTAGTAGTAGTAGTAGTAGTAATAATAATTTATTTATGTATATTATTATTATTATTTTGTTTTTTTGAGAGGGTTCTCTGAGTATAGCTTTGGTTATCTTAGAACTCACTCTATAGACCAGGCTGGGCTCAAACTCAGAGTTCTCCTTGACTCTGCCTCCCGAGTGCTAAGATTAAAGGCATGCTCCACCACCACTACCCAGAAATAATGAAAAATTTAAAGGGGACACTAATCTAGCTTCTAAATAAGACTTTAAGCCCACAATGGGGCAGAAGTAGCTCAGTTGACAGACTGTTTGCCTAGAATGCATAAAGGTTGGGGTTTTGTATAAAACAGAGCACAGTAATGCATGCCTATAATCCAAGGAAGCAGGAGGATCAGGAGCTCAAGGCTAACCTCTACTGCACAGGGAATTTGGGAGGCTAGACTGTGCTACATAAGAACTGGTGTCAATACAAACACAGCTTAATAACTGTCTTATCAGCCATCTCATTGGCTAGGATCTTCAGAACTCCTGTAGCAGGAAACTCAAGCCTGCTGACATAGACCCTAGATTTCAGAACTTACAAGGCAGAAGGAGGAGCCCAATTTCAAGTATAGACTACATAAGGAGACTGTCAAGTGATTGATTAATTCCAGTTGTACTACAACTGTGGTGGTTTGAATACGCCTGGCCCAGGGAGTGGCGCTATTAGGAGGTGTTGCCTTGATGGAGTGCAGATGCCATTGTTGGAGGAAGCACTGTCAATGTGGCAAGTGGACTTTGAGACCTTCCTCCTAGCTTCCTGGAAGACAGTCTTCTCCTGGTTCCCTTCAGAAGAAGATATAGAACTCTTAGCTCCTTCCTCAGAACTGTGTATGCCTGGATGCTGCCATGCTTCCTGCCATGATGATAATGGACTGAACCTCTGAACCTGTAAGCTAGCCCTAATTAAATACTGTTCTTTACAAGAGTTGCCTTGGTCAAGGTGTCTTTTCACTGCAATGGAAACCGTAACTAAAGCATAAGCCAAATATTTTTATGTGTGCTTTTACGTATTGTGTTTGTGGAGGTTTAGGATTATAAACACATGTCACAACATCCAGACTGGGTATTCTTAAATTGTACTCAGATCAATGCTTATGGCCAAATACAAGGAGGAAAGAATAACTGAATTTACTGTCACATTCTGAACTCAAGTGACAGCTGTGATAAGCTAACCAACTATAAGCTGTTTAAGGGCTTAATTTTAATGTTTGCATTAAAAAAACAACTATTTAATTTCTCAAAATACATGATTTTTCTAAGATCAAAACAAATGAGCTTTTCTGGAAAAAATCATTTAGGAAAGCAAATTCGGTATGAACAGAGCCACTTAATTTAATCAAAACAAATTGTCTTTGCCAGGCATAATAGCACATGCCTTTAATCCCCGGTGGATTTTTAAGAGTTCGAGGCCAGTATGGACTACATAGCAAGTTCAAGGTCTACTAGGGCTACAAAGTGAGACACTGTTTTTTATTAACACTAAAGGATTTAGAAAAACACAGCCCTACAACTTTGTTCATCCTAAAATTTTCATGGTTATTCAGAATCTCCCTCAACAAATCCTTTTCAGATGAATTAAAGCAGCCGCATACAACAAATGTTTACTGAATCAAGCTTCCACGGACTACTTTTGATTCAGAATCAAAATGTTTGCCTTTAATTCTATGCTAGAAACGAGAAATCGAAAATATAGCAACACACTACTTTTGTATTTTTATGTGAAAACACACACAATGGAGTCCGTCATTGGTATCTGAATCAAATTATACATGTAGTCAAATATGGTTATGTGCAGCAGTTTTCCTCTGTAAAGTCACTCAAGCAATGAACCAGTCTAGTACTAGTGGAAGGGATTTTGGCTCTCTGCTCTCAAATTTTATATCAACTAATGAGCACATAAGCTGTGCTAATGTTTTGTGTACTATGTGTTTCTCTCTGGAAATTCATCAACCATAACTCATAGCTGACAATCCCACTGAGCTTTGCCTGAGCAAAGCTCTCTAACACTTGTATTAACTTACACACTTGTTGTTTTTGGAGACAGGCCCCCCCCCTCCCTTCTGGTACTTGTCTCTGCCACCCAAGGGCTAGGATCAAAGGTGGGAGCCAGTTACATCACGGCTTACATGAATACTTCTCACACTCAGACCACTAGACAACATTTCTGGGTGTTATATGGAAGGGAGGGGAGGGGAGGGGAGGGGAGGGGAAAGAGGAAAAGGAAAAGGCCCCCCAGAGTCCCTAAGTAACTTCAGACTGTAGTGCTGCACGCCAGTAGTGATGGAATAAGAGGCTGAGGCATGTACAAGGACTATGTACAAGGAGTTTCAAGTCTGGGATGCATGAGACCTTATTTTTTGTTTTATTTTGTTTTGTTTTTTTAAAGAAAAAGTCCAAAAATTCTCAAAATGTGTTCTCAAGTTTCACCAATCAACAAAACTGAAATACCCAGTGATTTATGACAAGAATCTACAAGCTTTCTCCTAAAACAGCTAGACAGCAAATACTTTAGGGTATGCAGGCACACATGCTCTGTTATAGATTCACTGTTGATATTTTTTTTTAATTCTTTATTTATGAGATGCGGGTAGCACATACATGTGGGGGTCAAAGGACAACTCTTGGGAGTCAATGTTCTCCTTGTCCATGTGGCTCCCTAGATACAAACTGTATTTTCCAATGAACATACATAAGCTTTATATGCATTAGGTAGATTCTTTCTTGTTTCAGTCATTTTAAGGATAACGGGGAATCAAGGGCTGGAGAGGTGGCTTAGCACTTAAGAGCGCTGGCTGGTCTTCCAGAGGACCTGAGTTAAATTCCCAGCAACCACATAGCAGCTCACAACTGTCTGTAACTCCAGTTCCAGGAGATCTGACACCCTCTCATTAATGCATACAAAATAAAATTAAATAAATTTTAAAAATAATAAAATGGAGTTGTAGAGATGGTTCAGCAGTTAAGAGCACTGGCTGCTTTTACAGAGGACCTGGGTTCAATTCTCAGCGCCCACAAGGAACCTCATAACCAGTAACTCCAGTTCCTAATGGGGATCTAATGGCTTCTTCTGACCCCCCACAATACTAGGCACCCATGAACAGGCAAAACAATTAAACACATACAATAAAATAAATCTAAAAATATTTTTTGTTTGGTTAATTTTTGCTGGACAGAGAATTTCTCTGTGTAGCCCTGGCTATCCTGGAACATGGTCATAAACTAGGCTGGTGTCGAACTCAAGAGACCCGTCTGCCTCTGCCGCCTATGTGCTGGGATTAAAGGCGTGTGTCATCACCACCCAGCTCTAAAGCCAATTTTTAAAAAAATAATAAAATGGTGTATTCATGCTGTTTGTCAGGCTGGAAAGATGGCTCAGCATGTAAGGGCATTTGCCTTCTAGCCTAATTTGATCATGAGAATGTGCATGGTAGAGAAAACCAACTCTCTAACCTCGTAAATAAGCTGTCACGTATGCATGCAGAAGTGGACACACACAAAAATATAATAATAAAATTCATATATGAAAATACCTTCTGTATCTTCATTTATTCTGGGAAATTCTGTGAAAGTAACTAAAACCAAATACTTCCTCTATCAGTGATAGAATTTCAGTAATGCTCTCAAAATATGGCCCCACACCATGCACAAATACTAATTAGATTTAGTGGATTATAAACAAACAAACTGACAAAAAGAACCTGAAGTTAGGAGGGGCATACTAAGGAGGGTCCAAGGAGAGCTGAAGGAGAAGAGGGTAAATGTGACCCAATATATTGTATACACATAGGAATTTCTCAAAGAATAAACTAAAAAAAATCTAACAAAAAAAAATCTCCAAAAGACTGATGGCATATGCCCCTAATTCAGGGAGAGGTAGCAACAGAAGGATCAAGAACTCAAGGTTAGGCTGGAGAGAAGGCTCGGTGGTTAAGAGCATTAATTGTTCTTCCAGAGGTCCTGAGTTCAATTCCCAGCAACCACATGGTGGCTCACAACCATCTGTAATGAGCTCTAATGATATATGTGAAGACAGCTAAAATGTACTCATATAAATAAAACAAATAAATCTTTAAAAAGAAAAAAGAATTCAAGGTCATACTCTGCTTCATATGGAATGCCAGGCCAACCTGGGATGTATTAGACCCTAACCTAAACAACACCCCACTTTCTCTAAAAGTACTCAAAACTTTTTCTTAATACTTAGCAATTCCTCAAACTGAAATGTTTAATATTAATGACAAGAATCAAGAAACATTTCTATAAGAAGCAGACAGGAAATACTTTAGGCTCTGGGGCACACATGGTCTGTTATTTATATATTCACTAGCTTTGTTTACATTTTAAGAATTAAAAAAAAAAGTCTGAGCTGGAGGCAGTAGCTCCCACATGTAATCTTAGCACCAAGGAAGGGAAAGCAGGGAGACCCTCTCTCAAACACCAACAAAAGTTCTTACATAAGTATCGCACAAAAATGAACCACTGGAGATAGATTGGCAGCCACAATTTGCCAAACACCAATTTCTTTCTTTTCTTTTCCCTTTTCTTTTCTTTTTTCTTTTCTTTTCTTTTCTTTTCTCTCTTTCTCTCCCCCTCCCTCCCTCCCTCCCTCCCCCCCTTTCTTTCTTCTTCTTTTTTTCTGTTTCTTTGAGACAGGGTTTCTCTGTGTAGCCCTGGCAGTCCTGGAACTCAGAAATCCACCTGTCTCTGCCTCCCAAGTGCTGGGACTAAAGGCGTGCGCCACCACAGCCTGCCCAAACACCGATTTCTAACAAGCAGCAACCAAAAAAGTCTGCTGTTAAAGCATATTATACCAAAGGCATCAAAAATCACAACAAAGTCAGTTTTATTTCACATTAGTAAAGCAAGATGACATCATAGCAATTAAAAATGGTTAATATGTTAAACTCCGTATCTTGATAAGGAAATCTCAGGACAGGATCCTAACCTAGTAACAGAACTTCTAGCACTCATTTTATCTATGAATATGAATTCGTGTTAT
Source organism: Mus musculus (assembly GCF_000001635.26). Lineage (NCBI taxonomy): Eukaryota > Metazoa > Chordata > Mammalia > Rodentia > Muridae > Mus > Mus musculus. The sequence continues at coordinate 62,951,197 of NC_000075.6, forward strand.
GTCACATGTGTATGCTTAAAACACATGTCTCCACTTAAAAACAGCAGCTGAAAGCTAACCACAACACCAAAGCTTAAATTTCCTCTCATGATAATTAAAACTATTTACACATTCAAGTAATCCACACTAGTCAGTCTGTTTTACCGCTGAAAATTAAGAGCAGAATTTAGAGACTGTTGGTAATTTGTTTTCATAAGGGTTACTGTACATTAGTTAGGAGCCAGGTATGGTGGGACAAATAGCTCAGAAGGCAGAGGCAGGAAGATCTTTGTGGGTTAAAGGACAGCCTGGTATATACTGAAAGATACAGGAGGATAGCCAGAGTTTATACAGTGAAACTTTGTTTCAAACTTTGTATTTATTGTGTCTGACCCCATTGGTAACCACCCCACCTCTTTACTTTTGTCTAAATAACAGCTCTTATATATTTGACTTAATCTAAACTCAAAAGATTCTCGTTAACATCCTGACACTACTACCAAACATAAACCGAGTCAAACTTAAAGTCTAAGAAAACCGCTAAGCACAGCATGGCCAAACAGTTCCACATCACTCTTACCTAGACTGGTGGGCTTGATCAGTTCATCCAACAGGTCATAGAATGGTAGCTTCTGCAGCTTTATGTCCGGGTGGACTGGGTGCAGCGCTGACGTGAGATGTGGGAGTTCCAGTTCATGTTTGGGTCCCAGAAGAGAAACAGGGAGTAGTGGGGATGATGCAGGGTGGCCATCATAAGTGAGCTGTGGAATGGTGGATGGAGAAAGAGTCGGAGGCATAGGACTTGAATGTACGTTGGGGATAGACAAGTCCGCAGGCGTCATAATTTTCTGAGGGAACCGCCTCCTGTAGAGTTCTTTAATTTTCATTTGTACAGCAGGACTACAGCCAGCCTTTAACAAATGCAGGGCTTTTGTAAGAAGTTCGTGTTTGCGTCCGTGCTTGTTCCTCCCAGCGTAGCCCAACAGTACTTGGAGTTCAGAAACTCTAAGGCTCATAACCATTTGCTTAGAGAAAAAAGTAAAATGTAAAATATTAGTATCTGAAACCAAATTTACAATATTAAAATTTGTATTTAGCCTCTTCATATGGTTTGCTTAAATGCCAGCCCATTTACCATCCTATTTTAAACAAAGTTTAACTAGTTAATAGCAAAGAAACTTTAAAAGTGGTATGTATAAGTTTATGGATTTCCATGTGACATTAATTATAAAAGAGCCAGGATCAAGCTTACACTATGCAGGACCACATCTCGCTTTAGCTTACTGTTCAACAATATCAATAAGCACTTAATAATTCTCACTTAATAATAATAGAAGCACAGACTGTGGATGGCAAAGAGAGTAACGTGCCCACCTTCTGGGGAAAAACCCATTAATTATATTAAAGCCAGACAGACACCCCACCTCAAAACCAGTCACATCATCAAGTACTGCTCTATACTAACTCTGGAATTCAAGGACAGTTGCTCTCTTCCTGTGGCTTACCTCTTAGTCTTTCCTTCTATACAGCAAGCTGGCAGTCTCATCAGATGCTAAAGCTTGCACTTCTCATTTAAGCCATCAGGAATTCCATCTGCACAACCATACTAGGTGAAGCCACACAACAGAAATCTACTTACCTTCATTAATTCTGTGTTCACAATTTATTTCATCTACTTCCCCCCACCTTCTAAGAACATGGAGATCTAATCTGAACCTCCCATTTTAAAGCAACAGAAAGGGGAACCAAAAACCACACTGTTACTTATGGAAGTCCTGTCTCTGACAGGAAATGCCAGGATGGACACACACCTGCAAGCTTAAATTCATTAAATCCTCTATTCCTTAACTGTTGGATTGTCTGCCCTCATATCAAATAACACCACACAGTGGCTGCACTGCCTCCCTACCTTCCCATACCACTCATTATAAATACCCTCTTTCTCGGCTAACACATTAGACCAGTGGTTCTCACTGGTTGTGACCCTTTCAGAGTTCCTCATGTTGTAGTGACCCACATACACACACACCATAAAATCACTTTGCTACTTCATAACTGTAATTCTGCCACTGTTATGAACTGTAGCGTAAATATCTGTGTTTTCCAATGGTCTTAGATGACCCTTGCACAGGATTCATTTGACTACCCTTCCCTCCCAAAGGGGCCACAACCCACAGATTGAGAGAACCACTGCACTAGAGGGTCCTTTCAGGTAGCAGAACAGCCCCCAAAAGTGACCAACGAGTGAAGTACTCTGATGCAACACAGATGGCCAGTCAAAGATAAACAGTCCTTCCACTGTTCCCACCTTCAGGTCCAGCTTCACCAGCTTGTCCTAGCAGATTGAAACTGTTTTACTGTCTCTCTCTTCTGGCCATTTCTCAGATATTCATGTACACAATTATCCTGCTGCACTGGCTTTTCTAGCCATATGGCAATTCCTTGCCTAGACAAAGGTGTTCCAGGGCTGATAACTGTTCTAGAACTAGGGCCTGCGACCATTTTATTTTCTGTATCTAGAACCAGAGTTTGTTATCAACTATTTGGACAGTGAAAGAATGAACGGAGGTGGAGTGCACAGTGGTAAATCATTCAAATCAATGCCCAAATGCTTATGCTTTACAGAGGCATACAAAGCTGTAACCCAGACGTTGGGAACAAACTGCTGAGCACAATGGCCAACAACTGAAACAGCATCAAGTGGGAGACAGAGAGGGGGATCTAAGTTCTAAGCCAGCTTGATATAGGTATTTCCTTTTTGAATACTAACAAAGGCTGTAAATAGGACAACAATGGTATCTTTTCCCTACTCACTAAAACATCCAAGAAAGGTATAAAATAATTGGAAAAAGAGAACTGTCAGGCATGATGGAACAATCTGTAATCCCACCATTTAGAAGGCAGATCTCTTTGAGACAACCTGGTCTACACATAGAAAAGTTCCAGGCTAGCCAGGGCTATACAGTAAGACCCTGTTCAAGAGAGGAAGGGAAGGAGAAGGGAGACTAGAATAGAGCCAGCATGGCTAAGTGATTACAGGTACTTGTCAGTCCTCAGCATCCACATAATGGATAAACTACTTCCTACAAGTTTTCCTTAGGATACTTATATCACTCTCCTAATATATGAGTGTCTGCATGTCTGCATGTCTGTGTGTCTGTATCAGTGTATCTACATCTGTGCAGGAGCCAGCAGAGGTCAGAGAGAATACTGGGTCCCAAGGAAAGAATTATAAGTAGTGTGAGCTGCCTCAAAAGGGCACTGAGAACAGAACTTGGATCCTCTGGAAAAGCTGCAGCAAGTGCTCTTAACCACAAACCAACTCTCCACTCCCAGAAATGTATTATATTTATACATTTATATTTACTTAAGCTGGACACCTGTGCTCCTAGTATTTGGGAGGCTGAAAAAGAAGGAACTCCAGTTTAAGGCTAACTTGAGATACTATAGGAATGATCCTTATTTCAAGAAACAAAATCAAACATCAAGGATTAGTAATTAAAAACAAATTGGGAATTGACTGGTCTTTGTGTTGCTGTGATAAACCATGACCAAGACAACTTACAGGAAGAAGGGTTTATTTAAACTTATGGTTCCCTATGGCTCCATCATGGCAGGGACTTCTGACTCTAGGCAGCAAGAACAGATGAGCGCTCACAACTCAAACAGCAAAAAGGAAGCAGAGAGAGTAAATGGGATGAGGCTTTAAACTCTCAAAGCCCACCTCCAGTGATAAGGCCCTTCCAGCAAGGCCACATGTCCTAAACCTGTCCAAACAGTGCTACCAACTGGTGGCCGAGTATTGAACCATCAGAGCCTATAGGGGATATTCTCATTCAAACAACACACCGTCTTACTGTCCTTCCTCCACCCCAGCCTCGTGATAAAACACTCGGACAAAAGCAACTTAAGGGGAAGGGGACTGTATTGGCTCAAAAGTTAAGGGCAAAGTTCATCGTGGTGGGGAAGTGACTTTGAGAGGAGCATAAAGAAGCTGACCACATCACATTCTAAACTGAAAACAGAACAACGAATTCATTCATGGTACTCAGCCCCTTTTCTCCATTTATAAAATCCAGAACTCACAATTGCTAGTAACAGCCAGGGAATGGTATTGCCCACAGTGGGCAGGTCTTCCCACACTGATTAACAAAACCAAGATACTCCCTCACAAGGATGGCCAGAGGCCCATCTCCAGGTGATTCTAGATTCTGTCAACTAACACTAGCCAGCAGTTATCACAAAGGCAAAATGTATTTGTTCTAAAACGGGTAGGGAAGGGAAAACAGCATGAAATTTTAGAGAGAAATAACTTATTTTAATTCAATTCTATTCTCTAAGCCACAAACAAAAACAGCAATTCAATAATTACTACAAATTTCAGTGAAGGTAACTTCTGTCCTTAATTGTGAGTATAAGACTAAATGTAGCACAGCTGTATTATTGTATTTCTATGCATTGTCACTGACAGTTTACATAAAATAAAATCTCTCGCTTGAAGGATCAAAAAAAAGTTAAGTGACAAACCTGACAGCTGTCAATTACATTTTGTCTGCCTCAAAAAAGGCAAAGCAAACAATAGCAACCATTAAAATAATACTTACATATACACACTCAAAAGACAGTTGCTATCAACAAGTCAAGGTTCCTAGTTTGATTTATTATCATAGTTAGGCTGTCGAGACAGGTATCATCATTTTTCACACAGGAAACAATCTGTTGAATGCCCATAACTAATTCTACCTCAAATAGAAACATTTTGAGGGGGTGGGAATCAATTAAAAAATGAACATACTTTACTTCAGTTTCCTGTTCAAGCTTCATCATTTGAACTTTAAAAAAAAAAGTTATGGCTAAGATGTGTGTGGGCTCAATTTACCATTAATTGCACCTGATAACCTTACACAGTGAAAGGCAAGGTGGTGTTCCTTGCTATTACGGGAACAGTTTTTGCATACTCTTAGGAGACAGTAATAAGCACAGTATTTCAAAGACTTGAAGGGGTCAGAAAAGGTCCAGCCATCTGAGGCATCACTCAAGGGAAAAGCTGCAAAGAATTAATTCACCATGCAGAAGTCTTGAGAACACACAGGAAAACAAATCATTTAAATATTTCTGAGATGCTGAAATGATACATATTTTAATCTGCAATATGCTTAAAATTCTTCATTTGTTAAAACTCCAGCAAAATGAACACTTAGAACTGAGGATAATATTAACCACAATGGCTGTTAGAATCTCCACCTCCTAGGAGATTTCAGCATTCTGCTGATGACAATCGTTGGATGGTTAAGAGTTCTCAGAATCCTCGGGGATTAAATGGTTGCAGTGTATATTCTGCACAGAACAGTATTCTGTGATCTTTCTAAAGTGTTTTATTTTTAGTCAGACAGATACATACATAATCTTAAAATTCTATTTAAAAATGTTGTTTTTATTTATGTGATGTACACCTGCATGTGGATGCCCAAGGAGGCCAGAGCGGGAGGTCATCAGATCCCCTGGAATTGGAGTTATAGACAGTTAAAAGCCATCTGATGTGGATGCTGGGAACCAAACACAGGTTCTCAGGAAGAACAGCACGTTCTTATGCACTTTTTTTTTGGTTTTGGGTTTTCGAAACAGGGTTTCTCTGTGTAGATCAGGCTGGCCTTGAACTCAGAAATCCGCCTGCCTCTGCCTCCCAAGTGCTGGGATTAAAGGCGTGTGCCACCACTGCCGGCTTCCACATGCACATTTTAAAAAACTTATTTTTAAAATTTTTAGTTATTTATTTTATGTGCATGAACATTTTGCCTCAATGTATGTATGTGCACCATGTGCATGCTGGGTCCCTTGAAGATCAAAAGAGGTCACTGGAAATAGAGTTACAGATGGTTGTGAGCTAACATGGGTCATGGGAATTGAACCCTGGACCTCTAAAAGAACAAGTGCTCTTAACCATTGAGGTATCTTTCTAGCCCAGGTACACATTTTTAAATAGCCTAATCGTTTCACAAGAAAGAGTTCTTTGCTGCACTCTCAAGTTTAGCTACTGCTTCTGGAGTTTTCACCATCTGTACAACAGTTAATCATTCCTTAAAGGTATCTACTGACACCAGTTATAAGAAATAATGGTTTTAGCTGTCAAATCTCCTCACCTACAATCTCCCCATCATAATTTATGATTGAATCAATTGTCTCTGCTTTTTAATATTTAGACATTATTACAACATCTAAATAAAATTCACTGCTGAACCCAAAGATTTCTCTTTTCATATAATTTTGCTCTCTTCATACTTTATAACATTTTTATGCCTCATTATTATTCTACGTACCTACTGTCAATTCATCGGCACATTCAAACTTTCCTCTCAATGTATTCTATTGCAAGATGTAAAGCTGTTTTAACTTCGCCTGGTTTTAGTTTATATCTTTTATTTCCTTTTTCTGATTTGGCTTTCTTTTGAATTGTCTTGTTTTGTTTTTGAGACAGGATTTTCCCCATATAGCTTAAACTAGCCTGAGAACTTGCTATTAGCTAAGACTAGCTTCAAATTTGTTATCTTCTTACACCTCAAATCCATGAGTGCTAGAATTATAGAACTCTTTCTTCCTAAAACTATAGCCTGGTAGCCAGCTCTAAGGCTCCAATGTGGACAGTTAGATCTGAACCCAATGCACAGTTATGGTCACAGAATTCCCCTTTGATGTTTCCCAGGATCCCCATCTGTATCCCACACTAAGCAGTTTCCTTGTCTCTGTTCCTCCTATCTTGGCTTCTCTTAATGGGTTCTTTTCTCCAGTAGATTTCTGAGAAAAAGGGGCATGGGAGATGTCTTTTTTTTTTTTTTTTTTTTTGGTTTTTTGAGACTGGGTTTCTCTGTATAGCTGTGGCTGTCCTGCAACTCACTCACTTTGTAGACCAGGCTGGCCTTGAACTCAGAAATCCACCAGCCTCTGCCTCCCAAGTGCTGGGATTAAAGGCATGTGCCACCACGCCCGGCGTCTTTTATATTCCTTGCATTATACAATCAACACTTCCTCACACTCAATCCTCAAGTCTGGTTCAGTAACTAAACTAAAGAGAACTAAAGAGAAGGCTCAGCAGTTCAAAGTATTTGCTGCTCTTGTAGAGTGCCCAGGCTCAGTTCCCAGCATTTACATGGTGGTTGCCCCCCATCTTTAACTCCAGTTCTAGGGGTCTGACTACCTCTTCTGATCTCTGAGGGCAGGAGGCATGCATGGTACACATAATGGAGGCAGAACACATAAATACATAATATATAATACATCTTTTAAAAACATTTAAAAAAAAAAAAAACAACTTAGATGCTCTGCTATCTACCTCCCAGCACGTGGGGAGGTAGAGGCAAAGGGATCAGAAGATCAAAGTCACCCTCAGCTAAAATGTGTGTTTGATGCCAGCCTGTATTCCAGGAGACATTATCTCAAACAAACAGCAGCCCCAGTACCATTCATCTCTAATCCTTCATGGTTACCTGTATATCGCCCATGTGGAAGCTTGCAGACTTTTCTCTTTAGGTGTTCTCAAATGTTACAGCATCATGCCTTGGCAATGAATTTTTAGCATGTTTCTGCCTGGGCTACTAACTGTTAAGCGTTTACATTTAGAGATACATGTCCTGGAGGGTTTCTAACAAGTCTTCCTTCTGTGTATTTTGTTCTTTCTCACAGACTGACATTTAGATCCTAAGCTCCCCCTCACCCACTCCCCCCCAAAAAAAGATTAAGTGTCCTCAGGGAATTATAGTGAGGAATGGAATGTCTGTCATTCCAAAGACCCTCAACCTCCTTTGCAGATACATAAAACTTACACACACACACACACACACACACACCCCTACACCTATTCCCAACTACACAAGGGAAAGAAGTACATTTGGCAATTAAATAGAAAATACCAGTTTTACATTCTCATTAGCTATGATCTTCCTTATTAAAACTTATGTTGGGGGCTAGAAAGATAGCTCAGTGGTTAAGAGCACTGAGTACTTTTCCAGAGGTCCAAAGTTCAATTCCCAGCAACCACATGGTGGCTCACAACCATCTCAATGAGATCTGATGCCCTCTTCTGGTGTGTCTGAAGACAGCTACAATGTACTCATTTAAATAAGTAAATCTTAAAACAAAGTAGTATCCACATTGTGAGCAAGAATAGGTCCCCTGCAGCTAAACACAATCTCTCCCATTCACTTTCTGCTGTGGTGGTTTCAGGTCAGTCAGAAAGCAGACTCTGCATTGGGAATCTTATCTACTAATCACTATATAACCAAGTATAAACTAGAGTGAATTCTTAACAGACAAAATAAACAGTTAATGATGTCTTATTTCAGATATAACATTATTTTCTATAAACCTAAAGTTCTACATTTAAGCTAGGCATGGTGACTCATGCCTTCAATCCAGCATTAAGGAGAGGTAAGAGGTCTGTTATCTACAAATTAAGTTCCAGCCCACTCTGGTCTACAAAGTAAGGCGCAGGCCTGCTAGGATGCGAAGTGAGAGTTCTGGTCTTCTCTTCTTCTACCCAAGAAATTAGATACATTAATAAAAGAATAGTAAAATAAAAATATTTCATTCATTATTTTTAAAGTCAGATTATTCAATGAAACTAAAATTCTTAATTCTGGACCATTTCTGATCATTCCCATTAGAAATAGTTCATAAGCTGGGTCTATAAGACTAGAACCTGAGGCAGGATAACTGCTGTGTGAGGCCAGACTAGGCTACTACATAGTGAGTTCCAGAGTAGCCTTGGCTACAAAAAGGCATAGTCTTTCAAAACAAACAACAAACAAGGAAAGAAGGGAAAGGGAAAAGGAAAGGGAAAGGGAAAGGGAAAGGGAAAGGGAAAGGAAAAGGAAAAGGAAAAGGAAAGAAGAGAAGAATAAAGCTAGAAATAAAATCACAAAACAGTTAATAACCAACTGGGAGATTAGCAATTTGTCAACACCACCTAGTTCAACCAGAAAACCTAGTCAGACAGTTTCTAGTCAAAGTAGTAAATCAGGTTGGGGGCATCCCTCTCCATGATCATCTCCCTTCCAGTATCTCATCTGTTATTTATTTCTCAACACAAGACAACTGGAAAGTGATCTGCAGCACCAGCCCTCCAGCTAGCACCTTCATCTCTCAGCCTCCAGCCCATCATACTGATTACACTATGCTCTCAAAAGATGACAAAATATTGTGATTATATGTAAACAGAGATGCCATTTTCCTTCAAGCAATGTACAAACTTAACATTGTGAAAGAGTTACCATGGTTTCCCTTTTTGATAGATGATTTACACGTCATCCCCATCTATGTCCTACCACATTCCATGAAACATATGGCTATAGGCTTCAAAAAGCTCTAGGCTTCAAAAAGCTCCTTCTTGTTAACATGAATACTAAAAATAACAAATCTAACTCAGACTGTTTTAAAAATTTGGGCACAGTATTAAGTTTAGTTTAATTTAATTTAAAATTCTAGAATTTAAAACACTAACACATTGACCAACTTCATGTGCAGAGACAAGAAAATATGGTTCTTATTTAAGGAAAAGACTGCTCTGCATGTAGATGTGCTAGAAACGCTTCTTCCACGGATGGCCAGGCACCTACCTACTCCATACACAGAGGGAGCTTAGGAAGGAGCAAGAGATGAGCAGGAGGGTAAAACTACGCTAGTCCAACACCCACTGCATGCCAGGAGGGTAATACAATGCATACGATTTGTACTTTCATACTGGTTAGACGCTAACTTATCAAATTATAATTTGGGAGGTATACTTCCACTTTTAAAAGGGGGATTATGGGAGCTGCTGAGATGATTCAGTGGGTAAAAGCCCTTGCTGCCAAGCCTCACTACCTGTTTAATCTCTGGAACTCACTAAGTAGAAGAAAACCAACATCTATAGTTGTCATCTAACCTCCACACGCTGGCTATGGGGCAAGTATATACACACAAACACACACTCTCACATACACACATACTCACTCTCTCTCTCTCTCTCTCTCTCTCTCTCTCTCACACACACACACACACACACAGGATTGCCAGGAGTAGTGGCACAAAAATTCTAGCATTTGGGAGACTAGGACAGGATTGCTAGTTTAAAACTAGGCTAGACCACAAAGCAAGACTGTCTCAAAATCATTTTTTAAAGAAAACAAACAAACAAGGAAGGAAGGAAGGGGGGATATTATACATGTTCAATGATTCCTTAAATGCAAAATTCTATACTGTCCTAACTATTAAATGAATTATGCTCTTGGGAAACAGTTCATACAATCAGTACAGTCTTGTAATCTTAGAAACATTTTCAGTTACAGTTTGTCACTGACTCAGGTGAATCAAAATAATAAAATGTGGTGCTGGAGAGGTGGCTCAGTGGTTGAGAACACTGGCTGCTCTTCCAGAGAACCCAGGTTCAATTCCCAACCCCAATATAGAGATCGCAACTGTATATAACTCCAGTTCGAGAGGATCTGAGACCCTCACACAGACATGTAAACAGAGCATCAATACACATAAAAGTTAATAAATCTTTAAAATAATAATATATATGTATGTTAAATGTCTAAATGTGCCTGCAACATATGTACTAGTAAACATGATTTCTTTTCTTAGCACAAATTTGAACCCACAACACAAACTCTTAGTAATTCCTACCCTATCTATAAGAAAACTGACACTAAATTTGAGGTCTGGGGCTTAGTGGTGAGATGGCTTAGTGGGTAAATGCATTGACTGCTCTTCCAAAGATCTGAGTTCAAATCCCAGCAACCACATGGTGACTCACAACCATCCGTAATGAGATCTGACGCCCTCTTCTGGTGTGTCTGAAGACTGCTACAGTGTACTTACATATAATAATAAATAAATCTTTAGGCCAGAGCATGCAGGGCTGGAGTGAGTGGGGGCCGGAGTGAGTGGGGCCGGAGTGAGCAGAGGTCCTGAGATCAATTTCTAGCAACTACATGGTGGCTCACAGCCATCTGTACAACTACAGTGGGCTCATATATATTAAATAAATAAGTCTTAAAAAATTGAGGTCTGACTGTAAAATGCTGTTGCCTGACCCCAAGCCTCCTGAGTCCAGAGCTCCTTATCACTAACCAACAGGGTCTTACTTAGCACAAAGCTTAGCCAGGACAGAGGACAGTGTTACCCCGGACAGACTCAGGAATGGTAGGAGGGAATGCTAAAGGGGAGCTACAGAAATGAGACTACAAAGTAAGGAGGCAGTGGGATAAGAACATGGGTGGCCATGGAATGTTATAAAAGTAGGGCTTGGAACCTTAATGAAGTAACCTTTAGTAGGGTAAGCTTAAACAACAAGGCTTCTAGCTAAAGTCATACTCACCAGCAGGAGTTGTTTATCTGTGTGAAAGGTAAGAAGGAAGTACGACAAAGGAAGCGGGAAATCTAAGAAAAACTTAGGAGTTGTGTTCTGTGTTCAGGCTATAGTAGGTCTTTGAAAAATCAGTACTGTCAGAGGCTGAAGAGATGGCTCAGTGGTTAAGAGCAATGGCTGTTTTTCCAGAGGACCTGGGGTCAATTTGCCATGTAAGCACCCACATGGTGGCTCCCAGCTGTCAGTGACTACAGTTCCAGGGGATCTGATGCCCTCTTCTGGACTCCAAGGGCACCAGGCAAACATGAAGTGCACAAACATACATGGAGACATATTAAGAAGCCTAAATGGAGATGAACTTTTCACACACACACACACACACACACACAGGAGGGGAGGGGAGGGGAGGGAAGGGGAGGGGAGGGGAGGGGAGGAGAGAGAGAGAGAGAGAGAGAGAGAGAGAGAGAGAGAGAGAACACGAATGAACATATTCTATAATTATACAAGGTCTCTCAAATTCTGGATCCCAGAACTAGGAAAAGCCTGAAGAGCCTGTATCAGAACTACTTCAGAGTACCAAGAAAATTAACTTGAGTTTACAGAGTTAGAAGGGTATGAACTCAGACTCCAAAGTCAGATCCCAAGTCCTACATTGAACCTGCTACAATGTAGAGAGGCTGGGAAGGCTTTGAAATCAGGAGTTCAAGATTCACCCAGCCAACATGCTGATACTGCTGAAACAGCAAGCTCCAACTTCAGAGAGACTAACAAGCACCAACTGCTAGCCTCCACATAGGCAAACACACCTACCCACCTACATTCATGATACTAACACACATACACACACACACACACACACACACTCACACTCACTCACATACACACACACACACACACACACACACACGATCCCTTCCCCCCACTTGTACATGTTAGCTCAATGGTCAGCCAAGTATATAACACAATACCACATGTCCCTAATCTCAGCAGAGCAAGGAAAATCAAGAGGCCAGTCTGGATGACACAATGACATTCTGCCTTACAACATACAACTGAGAGAAAGGCAATGTTATTTAAGTTTCTTTTGCTATTAATAGATTGTAGTTAATTTACCTTAGCAAACACTAGTTTAAAAATAAATGACATTTAAAAAACAACCACCACCACCACCATTGAGGAGGGAGGCAAGAGGTTAGGAGAGAAGAGGAATCCCAGAGTCAAAGCACTTGCCCTAAACCTCCCAGCACTGAGTCTTCACCACTGGTTCACACAGACAACCTCATTCCTTCAGATATGCAAACAAATGTATGAATAAAAAGGAAGCTATTTCACTAAACGGAGAAAGGGAAGCAAATCTGTTTCTAGACCTCTGTACCCAAATGCTCAGCATCGCCGGCTATACTTGTTCCTTTCCGTCGATTCTGGAAAACACTGACCAATTCAGGATGAGGGGTTTACTTATAAAAAATGTACTGAACAAGAAAGAACTGACCACTGACCATGCACCAGTTTAACCCAAAAGCACTGCCCAGGCCTCCCCCCAGCAGTGCTTATATGCATGTGATCCTGCTAAGTAAAGACAGATCTCATTTTTCCTTACAATGGGTGCAGAAGAGTCAAGACAAACTTTTATGTAAAAGTTGCTACATACAGCAAGAATTAACTTTCTAAAAATAGTCTGGAATTAAAGGTTATTAATTAGCATTGCTCCCATTAGTCTGCATTATTCCTGAGACCAAGTTCAGGAGTAACAAAAGAGAAAAAACTAAAAACAAGATTACCATGTCATCCAACTAAACCACTCCTGGGGTCCATCTACCCAAAGAAACTAAGTCAGCATAAAGCAGAGATGTATGTATGTGACAGCCATGTTTATGGCATTAGTCACTACAGCCAACACTGGATCACCTAGATGTCCATCAACAGATGAAGGGGTAAAGAAAATGTTGTATATGCACACAATGAACTTTTATTCTCTCATAAAGAAGAAATGATGGCATGAGCAAGAAATGGATGGAACTGGGAAGCACCATGTTAAGTCAAACTCAAAACAAAACAAAATCAAATGCCTTTTCTTTTGTATGTGGAATCCAGTGTGCACACACACATGCACTTCGTGTATAAGGGAGTATCTGAGAAGAGGAAGGGGAGCAGCGGGAATAGAACTATAAGGCATGACAGTGAGGGGTATATAAACAAAGGACACGCTATACATGCATGATGCTATACATGCATGATGCTATACATGCATGAAAATGTCATCAAACCAGCATTTCGTATAATGAATGTGTACAACTGAAAAAAAAATTAATTCAGGTTTTAATTACACTAACTACATGTTCTTTTCTCTAATTATAGTTAAATGCAAAACATTATGTAGTGTGTGTGGTGTATGTGTGATATGTGGGAGGTATATGCATATGTACATGTGTATCATGTACATAACCAGTACTCACAGGGGCCAGATGCTGCTGCTGAGTCCCCTGCTCTACTGATCTGTCTTATTCCCTCGAGACAGGGTCTCTCACTGAATCTAGAGCTAGGATGCCAACCATTAAGGCCTAGCAATCCTCTAGACTCCAGCTGTTGTATGACAAACTTTTCCTTGGGGAAACATAACACACATGTCTATTCATTCTAGATAGGGACCCCAGGACAGACCAATGTATGGATAGTCCAACTTGGTAAATCCTAAGTTTTACTGGAATGGTAAAGTATGGGTGAGTGGTTGTACCTACAAGAGGAGAAATGACTCAAAAACAACTGCATCACCAAGACCAGCCCCGCATGATTGACAGCTCACAAAAATTGGGAAATCTGCAGTACATAGCACAGCCTTCAGGAAGCTCAATAAGTTGGTGTGTGTCTTTTCCAGGTGACTTTGGTCTAAACAACTTCTAGGCATCTCAACTGGTTTTTGTTTCTCCCAGGCAGTTGTTCTGGTCTCAAGAGTCTTCTTTGCAGCTCAGCTTGTCTGAGTTTCTTTGCAGCTCTGTTCAGCTAGCCTCAAAAGGAATCTCAGCCTTTCCTCTGTCTGACAGGTATGGCCCTAGTGAATATGAGTTTCAGGGACTTCCTGAAGTTGTTTAAGTTGTTTACCTTCCTGATTAAAGAGCTTTCCTACAGGATGGAATATTTCAATCTTGAAGAAGCTGTTTTAGTTATACCACTACTCTACACAGTACAGGAGTCACAGGCCCATGGCTGCATCCAGCTTTTAACCTGGGTTTTAGGGACTTGAACTCAGGCCCTAATGCTTGCATAGCAAGCACTTTTAGCACCAAACCATCTCTCCAAGTGCCTCTAACCTCCCCTTTTTAAAATTAAATTTTAAAAAAAGATTTATTTATTTATTTATTTATGTATTTATTTGTATGTGTGAATACACTGTTGCTGTCTTCAGACACACCAGAAGAGGGCATCAGATCTTGTTATAGATGGATGTCAGCCACAATGTGGTTGCTGGGAATTGAACTCAGGACCTCTGGAAGAGCAGTCAGTGCTCTTAACCACTGAGCCATCTCTCCAGCCCTTAAAATAATTTTTATATGTAGTTATTTTGTCTGCACATGTGTCTGTGCACTACTTGCGTGCCTATGAAGTCCAGAAGACATTATCAGATCCCCTGGGAGTCACTGTATGGGTGCTGGGAATCAAACCTGGACCCTCTGCAAGAGCAGCGAGCGTTCTTAACAGCTGAATCATCACTCCAGCCATTGCACAACTCTTAAGAGGTCTTTTACCTTTAAGAGGCTACAATATTGTGAAATCTCATTAGAAGGACTTCTAGACCAGTGTTTCTTTTCCAGTCTTTCCTAGGCTAGCCTTAGACTCCCTATGGAACTTAGGTTGACCTCAAACTTACAGCAATCCTTCTGCCTCAACCACTCAAGTGATAGGGTTACAGACATGCACCTCATCTGATTTTCTTTCAGTCTCAAAATCCTACAAAGACACTGGAGGAAAGGAGAAGCCAGTTTTCCAGACTCCATCCTGAGAAATACAGATGGGCTGGGATGACCAGAATCGTAAGTGCAGACAGAGGATGGCGTGACTAGAACCCTAAGAAGTGTAGGCAGGGGTAGGGTGACCTGAATGTATTATATGCATTGTCATATACGAAGTTGTCAAAGAATGAGGAAAAAAGTGTAGACAAAAATGTAAAAGGACCCAGTTGTATAGCTGTTTGGCTTTCATCCCAAAAGGGAGAGATAGAAAAAAACATGTAAATTATAAATCAATCACAGATATATTTGCAAGAGCTAAGCTCTGCTAGAGAGGAAATTATTAGCTACAATTGGGTTAGAGCACATCTCACAGACTGTTCATTTGTCCATACACTTCTCATTCATGACAATGCAGGGTTGAGACATAACCTCAAAAAACCAACAAATAAAATAAACAACAAAAAAATAAATATTCCTCATACCGTTAAAGATCGAAAGCACTTCCAGCACATTCATCCAGCACACTGGCTGCAGAGATACAGGACATCACTAACAGCTATGGGTTGGCTAACTTGTTAGTGGATACTTTTTCTATAAGCAAACGGTTTTTTGTCTTTTAAACTATAAAAAAATGTCAGAAATGGAGTAAAAGGGATAGTCTCATTTGAAACTAGAAATTCCTGTAGTATAACTCTTCATATTTTTTCAAAAAATATTTACATTATCACAGTTTTTATAATCTTGAAAATGGAGGCTCTTGCCTCTCTTGTTCTCTTGTTTCTCTCTTGCCCCCTTGGGCTCTTCCCTTCCTCCCTCCCTTCCCTATTCCCTTCCCCCTCTCTCCACATGTTCATGGCCGACTTCTACTTCTCTACTCTCTCCCTCTCTCTGCCTTTCTCTGCCTCTACTACCCTCTTAACTTCCCTCCCTATGCCCTGAATAAACTCTATTTTATACAAAAAAAAAAAAAAAAAAAAAAAGAAGGAAGGAAGAAAGGAAGGAAGGGAGGGAGGGAGGGAAGGAAACGGAAGATAGCCCTTTCCCTTTGTGTTGAATCTATCAAAACTAAGTTACTAGGATTGGAGCTGAAGCTCAATGGAAGAACTCTTTGCCTATCAGAGAAGAGGCCCTGGGTTTGAACCCCAGGACTACAAAGAAAAAGAAAAATCTACTGTATTACAAATCAAAACAGAAAACATTGGATTTTGTCTTAATTAGAGTTTCTATTGCTGTGATAATCACCATGACCGAAAAGCAACTCCAGGAAGGGGTTTCTTATTTAATTGTAGTATATCCTACGTTAACAGTCCATCACTGAGGGAAGTCAGCACAGAAACTCAAAAGGCATGTGCTGGGATTAAAGGTGTGCACTACCACACCTGACTTTCAAAATGACTTTTAATAAATAACAAATGTTCATTGTTAGACAGGACTATATAAAGAAACTCTGTCTCAAAAAACCAAAAGTCATTTCAAAGCATGGTGGTACACATTTGTAATACCAGCATTTGGTAAGTGCAAAGAGGAGAAAAGGAGGTCGAAGGTCAGTGCCTGGACTATAGTTCCATTTAGTAGAGTGTTTATCTAGCAGGAAACCCTGGGAAGCCCTGAGTTCAATTTCTAGCACTACAAAAAACAAACAATGTGGTACATGTCTATAATCCTAACACTTTAAAAGTGAACACAGAAAGATCACAAGTTCAAGGTCATCTTAGGTACATAGAGAACTTGAGGCTAGCCTGGGATCCCTGAGACCCTTTCTCAAAACAACAACAAAAACAAATTTAAAACCAGTTAGGACTACATGAAATCCTATCTCAACAAACAAAAATTCATTGGTCTAATCTCCACTCCAATTGATCTTTTTTTCTCATACATGACTTTATAAAACCATGCACTGGTTATTTAAAAAAAAAAAGTTGAGTTCAGCTGAGCATGGTGGTTCCACACCTAAAATCCTAGCACTTGAAAGAGGCAGGAGGGTCACGCTGAGCTACATCCACAGTCCAAAACCTGCCTAGGCTACATGAAATCTCATGTCAAAACATGGAGAATTTGCCAAGTTCCACACTTCTTCAAAAAGTGATGCAGCTCACTACTGTCTAAAGCATAGCTCGCTTACTCATATCACACCAATTGCATCAAAGGAGTAAAGTGTGCAATCTGTCAAACTCTTAGTGGCAAGTGCAGTAGTTTTCCAAAATTCAATTTCCCCTTGAAAGCTTAAATTTTATCATTAGCAATGAATACTGTCAGTTGTTTTCCTTGTAGTGACAGGCTTACTTTATTTTCAGGAAAATGTATGCCAAATCCCACCCTGTTCTGTATAACCACACTTTGCCAAGCAATTATTTCAAGTAAAAATAGTGTTCTACTTAGAAAGGCAGCTAGTTTCGTTTGCAGCTCAACAACTGCACAAAGCTCTTTTCTGAGCTAATCATCAGGCCTGCTACCAGGAGAAGCACTTCAAACAACACGCTCTAAAAGGTAAGCTAAGACGGACTCAATGACAAATCACTAACTTTTATTCCTTCATCAAGGGCATTAAATGTAACCAGGCAGTCTTCCTGAGTTCCCACACCATGTGTGTGCACTTTTACTTGAGAGAGAGAAAAAGAAATAGAGAGAAAGAGAGAGGAAGAGAAAGTGTGTGTGTGTGTGGGTGTGTGTGTGTGTGTGTGTGTGTGTTGAGAATCATATTGAGGACCTCAGGCAAACTAGGCAAACACTCTACTATCCAGACACATAACCTGTCCAGTTTGTTTTATTTTTAAAGCATATATCTATTTCAATTCCAAAAGTCTGATGATGAGACTATACCACTGGTATAATTCAGTCACACCACAGCAGGGATCTTGAAAATCACAATGGCTTTATTCATCACTGATGTTGTAATTGTCAGCATACCAAACAAAGTCCTACTGGTACTAGAAAAATGGTTTTGACCTAGATATACCCAGGGAAACACCAGGAGTCTGAGAAACAACCCCTATGATAGTAATAGTTGATGCATTGCACTTATAATCATAAAACACATACATTTTCTGCTTAAGTAATTATATATACACTCAAGCCAATAGTCTAGTACCTCACATTCAAAACACATAAATGAATGGAAGAATGTGAGACACTTTGTAAATAATAATCAAATCCTAGCTACTACACTATAACCCAAGTTCTAAGCATGGAATGTTATGGTTTAATATGAGTGTCCCCACAGGCTCGTGTGGGTCAGAACTTGGTCCCCGGCAGCAGTACTATTTTAGAAACCAGTGGAAGAAACCTTAAGAGTGGGGCCCTGATAGAGGACGTCAGTCACCGGGGAGTGCTTTTGAAGGGTGCCTTGTCTCTGGCCCCCTCCTCTCTGATGGCTCTTCTTAAGCTCCTGCCACCATGATGTTTAGCTCTACCACAGGCCTACGGTAATGGGACAAACATGGGCTGAAACCTCTGAAATCAGGAGCCACCGTAACCCTCCTGTCCCCTCCTCGGGTTGCTCAGTCAAGTGTCAGGAACCCTGACACCTCCTCCTCATTCCTTTTTTGGGCAACTTGTAGAAGCCTGGAATCTACAACAATCACAATCTCAATATCTCTCTCTCTCTCTCTCTCTCTCTCTCCATCTATCTATTTAATTTCAAGACAGGGTCTTATTATGTACTACTCCTAGCTGGTCTGGAAGTCACTACATATGTAAACCAGACTGGCCTCCAGCTGCCCCAGTCACCTGAGTGCTGGTGATCAAAGGAGCCACCATCCCAGCCATAATGATTTTAAAGTACTGGGAAAGCATTTACCTCATACATATGTGCAAGTACACGTCAATTAAAAAGATATTATGATATAAATAAAGCACCTTAAAACAGAAAAAATAAATAACCTTTGGAGAGATACTTTAAAAATTTAAAAACAAAACTACATAGTTACTCTGAAACTTTTCTGATCCTAAGAATAAGACCCATGTGACAATTTTTTAGGAAAACACCTTAAATTCACCATATAAGTACAAGTTAGCTAAGTTCTATTTTAAGCACTGTGTCATGTAACTAGAAACAAACTTGCTCACATTCAGAAACTTAAATGCAGAAGTGCTTTGTTGTGCACTACCAGAACCTAAGGCCACAGTCCATTTTTCCTTAAGCCAATACCCTTACCTGTTACATTCATCACATCTACTTTTTTGTTGTTTTGTTTTTCCAGACAGGATTTCTCTGTGTGTAACTCTTGTCATGCTGGAACTCACTCTGTAGTTCAGTGTCTTAGTCAGGGTTTCTATTCCTGCATAAACACCATGACCAAGAAGCAAGTTGGGGAGGAAAGGGTTTATTCAGCTTACAATTCCATACTGCTGTTTATCACCAAGGAAGTCAGGACTGGAACTCAAGCAGGTCAGGAAGCAGGAGCTGATGCTGAGGCCATGGAGGGATGTTCCTTACTGGCTTGCTCAGCCTGCTCTCTTATAGAACCCAAGACTCCCAGCCCAGAGATGGTTCCCACCCACAAGGGGCCTTTCCCCCTTGATCACTAATTAAGAAAATGCCTTACAGTTGGATCTCATGGAGGCATTTCCTCAACTGAAGCTCCTTTCTCTGTGATAACTCCAGCTGTGTCAAGTTGACACAAGACTAGCCAGTACAATCAGGTTGCCTTAAACTCAAGAGATCTGCCTGTCTCTGCCTCCAGAAGAATCAAAGGTATGCACACCTCCACTGCCTGGCCCTGTCACATCTATCTTCAAATCCAATCCCAACACTAATACTGGACTAGTTACACTAAATGTAGTACAGCTAAATAAACAGCTCAATAGTAGAGACCGCACAAGACCCTGGATTTGATTCTCAGAACCAAGAGGTGGGGTGGAGGGAGGGGTGGTAATTGCTTTCAACAGCAGCATAACAAAGTATCAAACACTCCATGCAGTCTTGTAGTCCCAGCAAGTGGAAAGCTGAGGCAAGATTACTATCAGTTCATGGGCAACCTGGGATACACAGCATAATACAGTTTCAAGACACCAAAAACAAGTACTTAGAACTTTTTGTTTTCCTTTTGCAGCAGTCAGGGCTAAAGTCAATGAGTAACTTCAATGTTATACATGGTGCTTAACAACAACCCATCCACTGCCCCAGTTCCAAGATACCCACCGCATGGTCCACATCCAAAAACATTATTCTGGACAAACTATCCAAGTTAATCTAAGTACCAACATGGAAAGAGTAAAGACACGACACTGTTCAGAGATGCTTCCAATTTAGACTGTCACAACAGACATGTGCATCAGCCTGGGTCCCAAGGAGAACAAACAGTAACATCATTTGTGAAGCTGAAAGATAGTAAACATCTACTAGGAGGGAACACAGTCAGCAACAGAGCAAATGAGTAACTGCTCTTCAAGTTATAGACCTTTCTGCTACAGCCAAGAAAGTACAAGACACACAAAATGGTCTGCAGTCAAACTGGAGAGAGCCCTGAGTATCATACCAGCTAAGACTGACTGTTAAAGGCAAAGCTACGGAGGTTTTTTATTTTTGTTTTGTTCACTGAACTTTTTGTGGATTTTTTGGGGAGGTGGGGAGGGCAAGGGGTGGGTAAGACAGTGTTTCGCTCCATTACTCTGCCCGTTCTGGAACTTGTTCTATAGACCAGGCTGGCCTCAAACTCAGAGATCTACCTGCCTCTGCCTCCCAAGTGCTGGGATTAAAGGCGTGCACCACCAGACCTAGCTCCACAAAGAGTGTTTATAGACAGAAGTCACAGGGTGAAGGAACAGTCTGTGTGAAATTAACATGACAACCAAAAAGAGAAACTGAAAGCAAGAACAGCAGAAAAGGTAAGGAAGCGATGGTTTCAAATGCAAGAGCATTCGCACCAAGCAGTGCTGTCAATATCCAGAACTGGTTCCTATTTAAAACATTCACACTTGTTTCATTTTCTTGATTTAAGAAAAAAATAAAAGGTGGTTTCTTGACCAAAGTCTGAGGGAAAGGCTTTTCTGCCTTTTCACGTGAGACCACTGAAACCAAAAGCAGAGGGCTTAGAACACAGGAGGGAGGCCTAGGTAGGATTAGCAAAGCACAGGGCTACCACGCCAGCGCTGTGCACAGGAGGGAGCTATACCCTGATAAAGCCTCAAGCAGGCCACACCGTGCACTGTAGTGGCTGGCCTTAGAGTCAGCTCTGACTACACAGAATCTACTGCTCTGTGCCTCGGCTCACCCCAGGGGTCGTCTGTGAGTCACTATGTAACTATCTAAAGCCAAAGCATAAACCCTGGGTCATCCACACTTATAGGACAAAACAACTAAGTACTTTAAAAACTTCTGCCGCCTACTCAGAAAGAACACTAGTGAGCAAATTTACAACAAATGTAGAACACAATCTATCCCACAGCTTAACTTCATCACTGGTTCCTTCCATGATTCACGACTTTCCAGATACAGCAGTGCTCTCGCCAGGGGTGGTAGCACACACCTGCAACCTCGGCATTCGGGAAGATGAGAAAAGAAAACCCTGAGTTTGAGACTAGTCCAGACTACACAGTGACAGAGCCTTGAAAAGAAAAAAAGTATTCTTAACTTACATGTGCACTTATTAATTACTATAACCCAAAAAGGTTTCTTCTTAAAATAGAAAAATATTTTCACAGCCTATGTAACCTTTCCATAACTAGCTCCTCCAAACAGCATTACCTACTAATTTAAAACCATGGCAACACTGATTTCACATTAAAAAATGAAAAGTTGTTCTCATTTCCACTTTCTCTATATTAATGTTCAATAAAGTTTCAACATGCCATTTAAAACTGACAAGCACCTAGTGCACAAAACTCACAATATTTGATTACTTTAATATAATTTCCAAAATCAAACATACTTGAAATCAATTAAATATGCTATATCATCATGGAGTTCATTCTTTATCAATGTAATCTCACCTGACACACAAAAGAAATAGGAACAATGAAGGTTAAACAAGAAATAAGCTAAAAGCTACTAATCCACTCCACTTAGGGCACCTGAATCAGAAAGAGCTGTACTGCTCTCTACACAGCTCTAAGGTCTGAGGTGTTAAAATCATTTGCAAAGCTCTATACAAGGCTATCCGCCAAAGCATGAACATCACAAGAAGGGTTCACTACCAGGCCCCTCCCCAAAGAGAAGCAACTTTATAAAGTTGAGCTACTAGAAGAATAAAATAGAAAGCAACCTCGATCTATATCTACAAACTTGAAAGGCTTGTCACAAAAATAACAGATTACAAAAAGTATCAGCTGTGGATATAGTTCAGATGATAAATTGCTTGCTTAACATTCATGATACTCTTGAGTTCAAGTCCCAGCATGACATACATCAGGCTTGCCTATAACCCCAACACGGAAGGTGGAGAGGAGGACCAGGAATTCAAGGTCATCCTACATTACATAGGGAACTTAAAAGACAACCTGAGCTATAGGTGACAATATTCATACGTGTGTATGTATACTATATGTATACTGGGCATGTGTGTGTCTGTTTACATATATATGTACATATACATATATATATATAATTTTTAATACTGTGATTCTTTCTTGTGAATATATATACATATATATACACACACATATGTGTGTATACATATATATACCTACAGTCACTGAAAGTCTACATATAGATCCCCAGATGTTAAACTGTAGTGTTTCTTTTTCTTTTTCTTTTTTCTTTTTCTTTTTTTCCGAGACAGGGTTTCTCTGTGTAGCCCTGGCTGTCCTGGAACTCAGTCTGTAGACCGGGCTGGCCTCGAACTCAGAAATCCACCTGCCTCTACCTCCCAGGTGCTGGGATTAAAGGCATACACCACCACTGCTTGGCTAACTGTAATATTTTTGAAAGTTAAAATTATAAGTGCTATTTTTCTGTCTTCTTTTTAGTATTTTATAAAAAAAAAAAAAATTTCCAAGCAAAATAGTAATTGCAAAAATTGCTATGCTTAGTTAGTTGGAGGTTAGTCTTAGTATGAGTGAGACTGTCTCTTTTTAAAAACCAAACAGTGAGGGTTCGGAGAGATGACTCAGTGGCTAGCTAAGAGCTGGCTGCTCTTCAGAAGCCAGGGTTTGATCCCTAGCATCCACAAAGCAGAGAAATGTTCTGTAACTCTAATTCCAGGGGATTTGATGCCCTCTCCTGGCCCTTGTGGGCACTGCATGAAAATAATGCATAGATACACATTTAGGCAAACACTCAAAGGCATAAAATAAAAATAAAACCTCAAAATTAAAAGAGGGGAAAAAAAGGAAGAAAAAAACAAAACTAGCTGGGCAGTGGTGGCGCACACCTTTAAACCCAGCACTCAGGAGGCAGAGGCAGGGGAAGCTCTGGGTTTGAGGCCAGCCTGGTCTACAGAGTGAGTTCCAGAACAGCCAATGCTACACAGAGAAACCCTGTCTGGAAACAAACAAACAAACAAGCAAGCAAGCAAGCAAACAAACAAACAAAAGATCCTGTCTCAAAAAAAATTTAAAAGAAAGAAAATTAATTTGTAGGATTCCAACTAACAAAGTCCAAATGTTTTTAAAGAGAGATTTGCAAAACCAGGCACGTTAGCACTCATCTTAATCCCAGTCCTCTGGAGTAAAAGGAGGGCAGCTTTTTGTGAGTTCAAGGCCAGTTTGGTCTACATCGTAAGATACAGACCAGCCAGGGCTCTACACTGGAAATGCATAGTGTCCCCACAAAATAGCCAGGCATAGAACTAAAGGAAATGTCTTAGCAGCATTACAATACTTAGTGAGCTAGGCATCTTAAACAACTCCAGGACTGCCTTGGCATTTTAGGGAGGCCGGCTGGTAACACTTGCCCTGGCCAGGCTTCCTTACCTTGCTCATTCCCCTCCTACTACATCAAAGAACTATGCGAAAAGCAAAAGTTATGTGATACATTATAAACTGAATAGCACTACAAAACTAAGGTATCAAGTATTCTTCAAACAGTAAAAGAAGAGAGTAGAGGGCTGGAGAGATGGCTCAGTGGTTAAGAGCACTGACTGCTCTTCCAGAGGTTCTGAGTTCAAATCCCAGCAACCACATGGTGGCTCACAACCATCTGTAATGGGATGTGACATTGTACTCATAAAATAAATAAATAAATTTAAAAAAAAGAAGAAGACAGTAGAGCATAGTGGCTTATGCCCATCATCCCAACACTTAGGAGAGATACACAACATCAGGAGCTCAAGGTTTTCTTCAGCCACACGGTGAGTTAAAGGCCAGTTAGAGCTACACAAAAAAGAAATGCTTAGTGACAGAGCTGAACACTTAAGAAAACAGTACCATCAATTCTGTGAAGTAATGAACCAAGCTCTTGTTTAGTTTTTAGTATGCTACAGCTTATAAAATCCCACTTTCTGAAGGCAGATACTTCTTCCTAGATCCCACTACAAACACAGCCACTTTATTTTCTTACCCCTAGTTACCAGCATGAAAGGGTACAAATTACACTGAAATCAAAAGCCTCAGCATGAACCCTGGAACAGCATGCTGATGGAGTTCACCAGGAGGAACCCAAGGTTAATCAGCTACTGCAATCAAAGGGGATTAGGAGACACTCCTGGAAGAGAAAGACAATGCAGTCACCCGGAGAAAACCAGCAAGGAAAAGGCGGCAATATTTCAAAACAATTACATCAACTACTTAAAAACTTAAGTGTTTTCCAAATTGTTTTAAAATACTGTTCCCAAGAAGTGACATAAAACAAAAGCCATCTAAATGCAGCACTTCATAAAAGCAAGTCAGAGAGATTAAAATCAAATCCATGAATAACATGTCAGACTTACTTGCTTCTATGTGAAATAAAAGCAGACGAATTACACCACAGAGATCAAAACTAAGTGGTTATTTGTTGAAAATAAAGAGACAGATATGACAACAAAATGTACTGATACACTTCCACAGCAGATACTTTAAAAGTAGGCTTCCCTGCTCATTGGATTCCATTATTTACTCCTTGAAAGTGATGAATCCTTCCCCCAGTGCTCCTTCTATGAGTTAACAGCAATACAACTTGAGTTTTAATGCAAAAGACATTTAAGAAAAAATAATGACTTTGGAAGGTGAGTGTGGTGGCTCATGCTGATATCCCAGCATTCTGGAGACTGAGGCAAAAAGGCTGTCACCCTCCAGGCCATTATGAACTACAGAGTGAGTCCTGACTCTAAAAGAAAAATGTTTATTTTTGTTATCATTGTGGTTTTTTCTTCATTTAGACCAGAGGTTCTCAACCTGTGAGTATTGACCCCTTTAGAGGCAGAACTACGACCCTTTCACAGGAATGGCTTTTCAGATATGCCAATCATCAAATATTTAAATTACAACTCATAACAAGTAGCAAAATTACAGTTATGAAGTAGCGACGAAATAATTTTATGGTTGGAGTCACCACAACATAAGGAACTGTACTAAAGCATTAGGAAGGTTGAGAACCACTGTTTTAGGGTATTTTGTGGTCATCTGAGTCTTTTTTTTTTTTCTCTTTAGTTTTAACCTGGTTTATTTTCTAGATAGAGTCTTGCCATGTAAGGCCAGGCTGGCCTAGAACTCACATTACTTAAATCTTAACCTTCTAAGTTACTAGGATTAAAAGCAAGGGAGCTGTCTATAAATAAATTAAATAAATAAATAAATAAAATTTTAAAAAGGCATGGTGGCAGTCCTTTAATCACAGCACTGCAGAGAAAGAAGCAGAGGCAGGCAGACCTTTGTGAGTTGGAGGTCAGCCTGGTCTACGTAGCAAGTTCCAGGCCAGCCAGAGCTCACAGAGAGAGACTGTCTTAAGAAAACAACAAATCAAAGTAACTACAATGAAACTGTCAGGTTATCGCTACCAAGATCACTTGGGCTGCACATCCTCCCCGTTTGAAGTGCCTTCACCTTCACAGCCTCCCAGAAATCATTTGTGGGTATTCCCCTAATGAAAACTTGAACTCTTCATAAGCAGAAGTGCACAGAGAACTCATTTTGATATGTATGACTCAATCTACTTTTTATTGGCAATATCTTCAAGCTTGCACTATCCCTACGGGGGCTTTGGATCTGTTTTTCCCATCTGATCTTAGCAGAATCACTATAGATTTAAAAGGATTCACTAAAAGGGCCATTAGGAAAATAATTATAAATACAATCCACTGCACAGTCAAATGTGGGCTGTGAATTGGGATAAGGAAAAAAAATTAGTGTTTCCTCAGCAGTTCCCATTAGAGTTCTGTATTTTCATTTAAAACTTAAAAATAAAAAAATCTAGGGTTCCCCCTAATTATTTAGACTTTCCCTATTTTATTAGCATATATGACCAATATCTTTCACACATCACTCACACAAACACATGCACACCCTAAAGAAAATATTTCTGAAAGGAATATATTCCAAACTTCACTGTACACACACACACAAAGATATGCATTCCTGTTATCATCGCCCCTACTCTCCAAAGCAGCAATACCACAATGAAGCCTTAGCAGGACTTTTACCACAGCTATCACCAGCTAAGTAATCTATCACAGCTCCTTTAAGTCTCAGGCACACACAATGACACACCAATGTGTCAAAACACTTATTATAATTTGAAAAATTATACAACAGAAACATAAGAGTGGAAAACAAACCCTCTGGAAATTTCAAGTAGCTTTTAGAGAGGGTGAAAAAATGGAGACCAGTTTTAGAAAAATACCATTTCCATTAAGTGTTCAGAGTCTGTGTGATACTGACTCATTTCTGTAAAGAGTAAACTTTACCTAACAAGACTCACACCAGGAATCTCATCTATCCCCAAAGGCACTCTTCTTTCTTTTTCCTTTTTCTTTATTCTATTTCTTTATTTTATCAAGACATGATCTTACTAAGTAGCTCTGCCTATCCTGGAACTCACTCTGTAGATCAGCTGATCCTCAAAAAGAGATTCACCTGCCTCTGCCTCCCAAAGGCTGGGATTAAAGGTATGGGGCCACTATGCCTGGCCCCGAAGGCACTTTCTTAAAATAGAAACAACAAAGGTACTCTGTTCTTTGCAGGTACTTTTCCCATATGGTTTTCAAGCCTTACTACATGGTCCATGTATAAAAAACTTGGCCAGCTATTTTTCAAATTGACTCCTAAAAAGTATTAGGAAGCAAAGATAAGACAGCAGCAACTCTGAAGAGGATGGGGGTGGCACATGCTTTTAATCCCAGCACTTGGGAAGCAGGAGGCAGGCAGATCTCTGAGTTCTGAGTTTGAGGCCAGTCTGTTCTATAGAGTGAGTTCCAGGACAGCCAGGGCTACACAGAGAGAAACCCTGCCTCAAAACAAAATCAAAAATAAAAGATGACAGTAACATAGTGACAGAAAAATAATTACATAAAATACACATACTTGAGCTCTGGGGTTTTTTGTTCGTTTGTTTTTATGCAAGGTGGTTGTCTCCAAAATGTTAAATTTCAGAGGCTTTCTTGGTGAAATCAATAGTCTGAAATTGGGATAAAAAAAACTATCCAAGTCAGGAATGGTGGTGAATGCCTTTAATCCCTTTAATCCTAGCACTAAGGAGGCAGAGGCTAGAGGATCCCTGAAGTTTAAAGCCTGTATGGTCTGTCTACACAGTGAGTTCCAGACCAACCTCAGCAACATAGCAAACCTCTGTCTTAAAAAAAAAGGGGGGGGGGGCGCTATCCATTAAGATTTTCTGTCTTAAACAAGTTAGTAATTAGAAGTAAACTTAAAAAAAACAAATACCCAAATCTTGTACAAAAATCTTGATATGTTAACACTCCAAAGTTACTAAGGAAAAAAAGATCTTCCAGTGAGGCTTTTACACACACACACACACACACACACACACAGGTGCACGGAAAGAAAAGTGTCCAGAAACACAGGTAGTGGTCTGCTTGTTTTAGAAGTTATTTCATTATAATGGGGAAAATAATAATTTTTTTTATTGATTATAAAAAGAATTTCTAAATCTCCCTGAGGATTTATAATTGCATAGCCCAATCTCCACTCTGACAGAGATGTGCTATAACCAGCTGTTTGGTTCGCACACAGGAAGCCAGAGAAGGGAATACCATGTTCAGAGCCTCTAAATAATATGCGTTAGTTAAGAACTGCCTGC
Source organism: Mus musculus (assembly GCF_000001635.26). Lineage (NCBI taxonomy): Eukaryota > Metazoa > Chordata > Mammalia > Rodentia > Muridae > Mus > Mus musculus. The sequence continues at coordinate 62,979,578 of NC_000075.6, forward strand.
CTGCTACTAAACCAGAATTATTCAAGCAGAGACCCATTTGTCACAATCCAATCATAAGGGTTCCACCAGCCCTCCCCCAACTGCTTGTGTAGTGGTATATGTGCTTCAGTAAAGGAGCCATCATCAGGTAAAGATTGGGGTGGGAGAAAAAGCGGGGGAAAGGGGGCACCCTTTCATCTAATTTCGCGAGGCATGAGTAATTGGTACAGTTGAGAGGAACGATGGAACGTTCTATTTATTGGAGGTTGGGGTGGGATGGGGGGTGGGTGGGAGGAGAATTTCGTTTAAATCAACATGGCCAGCAAGATGTCCCTAACAAACAAAAGGCAACGGGGGATATAAACACGAACCATTCACCTCCATCAGCTATAGCATCGCCATCATGGTGTGTTTAGAGACCCCCAAGGCTGCTCTCATCTGCCACACCAGAGACAGCAAGAGTGCAGAGAGGTGGCTGCATCCCCACCACCGCTCCCAAAAGCACACTCTTTCAATGGGTTGCTCCCCACCACCACACACACACCCTCCCCGGTGGCCCGAAATCAAGAGAGAAACAGTAACGTCCCGCCCGGGCAGACTCCCCCTGCAACCCTTTAGCCGAACCCCCAACGCCGGCTCCGGGCTCGCTAAACTTTCCAAGAGCTTCTCCCTCGTATTCCCTAGCCGATTGCCCCGGGATCGCGCATTCCCTCTGGCCGGGCACCCATTGACAGGCGGGCGGGCAGCGGCGGCAAGCGAGGCGGGGGCGCCTGGGCGCCGCGGAGGGGCGGGGCGGCCGGAGCCAAGTTCCCGGGGGTCCGAGCGCTGCGCCTGACAGGAGCCCGGGACGGCGAAAGAGGAAGAGGAAGCGGCAGCGGGGCAGTTTTCCCGATCCCCCTCTTCCCAGAGCAGCCTACACCCCCCCACCCCCTGGCTGCCCATGGGGGGGGGGGGGGGAGGCGGGCTGCAAGGTAAGGCACCCAGGCCCCGGGGACCGCCGCTGCCGCCACGTCCCGACTCACTCTCTCTTCGCCCCGCCACCCCCGCCAGAGGCGCCCACAACAATAACACGCCGGGGACGACCCGTCAGCGCCCCCGAGGCACCCGGGGCCCACGGCCCGCCGCAGCCAGGCCCCCTCCACTAAGGCCCGGAGCGCCTCTCCCGCCTACAACTCCAGACTCGGGTGGAGCCCGGCCCGAGCGGGCCCCCCAGGGTCCGACCCATCCCCCCGGCAGCCGCGGCGCCGTCTCCGCGGCCGAATATTAGAAGTGAATTCGAGCTGCGCTTTACCTTTAGTTCCGCACTGTCCGCCATCTTGCGTCTGTCAGCGCAAGCGCAATGAAGCTCGCCGGGGGCCGCGCTGGAACCTCCCCTCTAGCGGACTTGACTCCGCCTCCACCCCGCCCCTCAGCCTTCCCGCTCCGCCCCTGGCCTCCGCCCCACTCCAGGAGCTCGCTGCCCCGCCCCGGGCACGCACAGCTGCGAGACCCACACGCACTATTTAAATAATGGCGCCAAGCGGGAGTTTGACAGTTACTACCCCCTCGGCCTCCCCGCCCCCACACTGGCCGAGCCAGTAGCGCCCAGGGAAGAGGCCACATCTGGGGAGGTGTTGGCCTCAGTCTCATCCTTCGGCTGCCCTCTGAGCCCCAGTTGACTGAAGCCACGGCGCGCCCCCATGCGCAAGATGCGTTCTGCACCTGTACCCTACCCAGCTGCCGGTCGATCACAACTAGCCAATTAGTCAGTTTTGTCTAAGGAGAATTTGACGAAGCGTTTCTGGGTTTACGCAGATCCTCATGATGAGGCAGTTAGGCCAAAAAAGAAAAAAAAAAAAAAATATATATATATATATATATATCATTCCCATGGTATCTTTTCCGAAATAAAAGCTCTGAGGGGAAAAAGGGACTCTCCTAAACAGCATTTAACAGTAGTAGCTAAGGCAAATTCTGAAGACATTTATTCATCGCGTCACCCTGGGTAGTCAGAAATTAGAGAAGATCCCTGACCTGTCGCTCATGGGGTACAGATCTGTGAACTATTAAGATATAATTACTAATGGTGATGAACAGCATAGAGATTAAAAGGCTCACCAAGAGAAAAATGGATTGGGGGGGGTGGGGTGTGCTTAATCCCAGAAGGGTTTTCTTCACCTACATTGATATTTAGACTTACTCCTATCTACTAAAAGCTTCCTTCAAAACCCCAGCCTTTTTTAACTGATCAACTTTTTACTATCAAAATCCTCTTAACATTTGGGTTACTCTGAATTCAAGAAGGCCAGGTCCTGACCAGTGACCTGGATTATTTCACTCCCACATGCCCACATGTTTTACTCCAGTATCTTTATAGTTCCAACCCCCTTTCTTCAAGGAATCATTTTCATCAGCATATAAACATAACCAAAATTCCTTACTTAAATTTATGCTTCCTCTGGATCCAAAATTACCTTCAATGGGTACTCTATTTCTCCGCTTTCTTCACTGAATAAATTCACAAACAAGACTTCATTTTTCTACAAGTACTTGTTCCCATTTCTTCAGTGGCATTACCTCCAAACCTATCCTGAGGCAGCTCCACTGCCTGCCCTATCTTGAGCTCTCATCTACACCTTTTCGAAGCCCACTCTCAGTTCCCAGGGCTTACCTCAATTGCCTAGAGGGAACTGCTAACAGTTGATGTGATTGCTTTCTCTGGAAACAGAGTTCTTGAACTTTCCTCCACATCACTGCCACTGTCCCAACATTCCATTCCTGTCTCTTTACTAGGTAGCTTCCCCACCCCCACCCCTATTCCTCTCTCCTCGTCTCTCTCCCTCCTTTCCGCCCTCCACCCTTTTTCTCTCCTGAGTCTCACTATTCAGCCCTGGAATTTGCTATAAAGACGAGGCAGATCTCTGTGAGTTCGAGGTCAGCCTGGTCTACAGAACTTGTTCTAAGATAGCCAAGGCTACACAAAGAGACCTGGGGTAGGGGTAGGGGAACAAGAAAGGAAGGAAGGAAAAAAGGAGGGAAGGGGAAGGAAGGGAGAGAGAGAATAAGGAAGGGAGAGAGGAAGAAAGAGAGGGGGGGGGAGAGAGAGAGAGAGAAAGAAGAAGGATAGGAGATTCTAAGACTCAGCTGTGATCTTTATTCAACCACCCAGAGCTATCATTCAACTCTTGACTTTTGGTCTATAATATAACGATTTTCAAATATCTGCAGCTTAGACTGCATCACCAAATTCGAATCCAGGCAGGCTTAGGGATTCAGCTCTGCTTGTAGACTGTTTATCTAACTGCCTAACATACAAGAAGTCCTGTGTTTGACCTCTGACATTGCATAAAAATGGAAATTGTGGTACCTGAACAAAATCCCAGTAGTTGGGAGGTAAAAGATCCAAGGATTCCAGTTCCAGGCAAGCCTGGGCTACAGGAGATCCTATCCCAAAAGAAATAATTTAATTTATTATTATTAATTAATTAATTAATTAATTTTGCTTTAGAGAGACTGTGTGTTGTGGTACAGGCCCTTAATTCCAGCATTCCAGGCAGATCTCATGGGAGATTGAGGCCAGCCTGGTCTACAAAGTAAGTTCTAGGCCAGTTAGGGCTACAAGTAAAGCCTTGTGTCAAATTTAATTAATTGATTAGTTAGTTAATTAATTAATTAAAAAGAGGCTGAGCCCTAATGTTGCTAGCTGCCTAGTATCAACTCCACATCTCATCACCACCTCACAATCATCCTTGACCGCCAGACTTGCTCCTTCCCCAAGAGTCTCACTATTATCCAGCATATATATATATATATATATATATATCCAGTATTCTCAAAATGAAATACAGGGAAGCACCCTTACTCCTCTCTTTTTATTTCCAGTGTCCAGAGCACCCATGAGTCCAGCTATTAAAATATATCCAAGGCAGTCTATTTTGTTCAGTCTTCACGACCATCACTCTCTTCCAGACTACTGGGAGGACTACCTGACTGACAGAGTCCAGACTGACTCTGGCTTTCCTGACCCCCAGGCGCTTCTGTCTTCTTGAGCCCTGTATTTGGAACTGACCTAGATAGCAAAGGCTAGTAATCCTACAACTTGCACTATACTCACTAAGCTTTCTGTTAACAGCTGAGTATGCAATACAAAGACATGATCCCAACACTTTGGGGTGGGGTAGGGCAAAGCAAGAAGAGTTTCAATAGTTCAAGGCCAGCCTGGGTTACATAGTGAGTTCTAGGACAACTTGAGCTACATAGCCAGAATCTGTCCTGATTACTGATTGCAGGTGTGCACCAATGTCTTAACACCGGGAAGTTAAAATGAAAAACCTGATAAATCCAATTCCTCCCCACAGAAGCAAAGTGTTCTTTCTGTTTTGGGGTGAGGGGGTAGATGAGAAGTCAGCCCACACACCCCTGCACCACCCCTGCCCCGACACACTAAGGGACTTGCTCTACCATTGTGCTCAATGAGCAAAGCCTACTTGCTGGCTCCACACTCTTTGCTGAGCTACAGGGGCACAGGGACAGAGACCTGGCAAGCACAGCTTCCTGCCCCACAACCCGCTTAGTGGTTTCTGAGATCCAGCCCACATCTCTCACAAGGCTCTAGATCACGTCCCACCTTTTTTTGAGATTCCCTATATCACTTGTTTTTCTAGATGTTATGGCAAACTATCCGAGAAAAGCAACTTTACAGAAACAAGAATTACTCTGGGTCCCAGTTTCAGAGTGTGGTCCACATTGATCCATCCTGGTTAGAAAGTCATAGCAGCAAGGACCAATACAGTTGTAACAGATGGAGCATGAGACACCTGGTGACATGTATCAAAGTCAGGAAGCAGCCATTAGTGACTCTTGGCTCTCTGTCTCTCTCTCCCTCTCTCTGTCTCTCTGTCTAACTCTCTGTGTGTCTCTGTCTGTGTGTCTGTCTCTGTCTGTGTGTCTGTCTCTGTAAGGTCTTAGCACATAACCCTAACTGGTCTGGAACTCAAAGATCCATCTACCTCTACCTTTCAAATGGTAGAATAAAAGGCACACTCCGTCACATCTGACCACAGATTCGCATTTGAAATTCATAGCAATCTCCTCACTGTAATATCCTGCAAAATTAAAAAGCAAGTCACCCTCTGTGGAAGAAGGGGCAGAAAGAATAGAGCCCAAGCAAGCAATAGAGTACTATGGAACATCACCTTCAGGCAGGACAGGTCTGATGCATTCTTATTTATTTATTTATTTATTTATTTAATTTTATTTATTTATTTATTTATTTATTTTTTGTTTTTCAAGACAGGGTTTCTCTGTGTAGCTCTGGCTGGCCTGGAACTCACTCTGTAGACCAGGCTGGCCTTGAACTCAGAAATCCACCTGCATCTGCCTCCCAAGTGTTGAGATTAAAGGCGTGCGCCACCACCCGGCCTGATGCATTCTTGACCTCTTAGCAGCTATACTTACCTATAGGAGGCCTACACAAGACTGGGCCCAATAACATTCCATTAAGGATGAAGGGCACAGGGCCTTGTGAGCCAAGGTCTATGTGTAGTTAATGGTTCCTTGGAGAAGGAAAGATATTTTCTTCAGGGATATAGCCACAGCAAGTTGCCCATGTTACTGTATGTAAGTAACAGCTCAGCACTGTTCCTGTAAAGAACCCTAACAAATTTCATCGATGCACCATGAAAACAAAATATTTTTAAAAGACATGAAAGGGGAAACAGAACTAGCTTGGAAGAAGGAGGAGATTGGCAGGAGTACAAGGGAGATGAGAGAGGGTAATGTGTGGGGGGGATGAATACAATCAAAATATATACATGTATGAAACTTATCACATATAATATGTGCCAATAAAAAACTTTTTAAAATAAGCTATATACTCCAGAACACAATAGCACAGAATAAAAACTCCCTGTGGTGGTTTGAATAGATATGGCCCCCATAGAGTCATGTATTTGAATGTTTGGCCCATGGGGAGTGGCAGTATTAAATGTGGCCTTGTTGGAGTAGGTATGGACTTGTTGGAAGAAGTGTGTCATGGTGGGAACAGGCTTTGAGGTCTCCTATGGTCAAGCTACTCCCAGTATTGTGGTGAGAATTTTAGTTTCTTTGAAAAACACAGAAGTATTATAAGAATGTGTTTTCATTTTAATCCTAGGTGTGGGATATAGGGTGACTTCTGATTGTCTACAGCAGCTGACTATGATTTGCCTCATGCTCTAGCAGGGGTGTGATTTTGCCAGCTGCGAGACATTTGAAATTCTGGGTTGTTTTCAGAGGCTATATAAATGCTAGAGCCCTGACAGAAGGGGCTGGTTGGCCAGGTGGTGGTTGTATGTGGTTTATTGTGGTTTGTCAAATAGCCCTGCACAGAAGAAACAAGAAGAAATTAGATATCCTGACAGAAAAGATCAAACTTGCTCCAAGGAACCTGATGCCCCTAATCAGCAGAAAGTAGTCTAATGCTATTCTTGTGCCCTTTCCTACCCCTGACTTTATTCAGGGACTCTCTCTTTCTCTTTCTCTTTCTCTTTCTCTTTCTCTTTCTCTCTCTCTCTCTCTCTCTCTCTCTCTCCTCTTTCTCTCTTTCTCTCTCTCACTTTCTCTCTCTCTCCTCTCCCCTTCTTTCCTACTTAGTGTTAGGGGGTTGAAAGGGAAGAAGAGGGGTTGAAAAGGATGGAAGAAAAAACCCACAAATTAGCCAAAGTCCAATAACACAGTGTGGGACACCGTCTCCTTTTGCTGCCTTCAAATCAAGATGTAGAACTCTCAGAGACTTCTCTAGTATCGTGTCTGCCTGCAAACTGACATGTTTCCTGCCAGGATGATAATGGACCATGATGTGTTTATAAAAAGATAAAGAAGTATAAGATATGTTCTATGGGGGTGTATGGTGAGGTATGGGGTAAGGGGTGCCTCAGTGGGCCACGCTGAGGCATCCCTTCCCCCTGAGGGACGAGCCACATGACAGTATAGTATAGAATAGAGTTTATTTGGGGCATGGGGAGGGGAGTTAAGAGGGTAGTAGAGGCAGAGAGAGAGAGAGAGAAGAAGAGAGGAGAGGAGAGGAGAGGAGAGGAGAGGAGAGGAGAGGAGAGGAGAGGAGAGGAGAGGAGAGGAGAAGCAGAGGCTGGCCATGGCCATGAGCATGTGGAGAGAGGGGGAAGGGAAGAGGAAAGGGAAGAGTCCAAGAGGGCAAGAGAGAAGCAAGAGGGAAGCAAGAGTAAGAGAGGGAGGAGGGGGCAAGCAGCCCCTTTTATAGTGGATCAGGCCTACCTAGCTTTTGCCAGGTAACTGTGGGGTGGAGTTTAGAAAAAATGCTAACAGACCAAACCTCTGAAATTGGAGAGGAGAGGAGAGGAGAGGAGAGGAGAGGAGAGGAGAGGAGAGGAGAGGCAGCCACAGTTAAATATTTTCCTTTATAAGAGTTGCAATGGTCATGGTGTCTCTTCACAGCACTAACACTCAAACTAAGATACTCCCTTTCTAAAAGGGAGAATGGAGCATAGCTGAGAACAATTAGCCTAAAGCAAGACCGAAACCCACCAAGGCAAATGCCAGGTCACTCAGCTCCACACAGGGCTCATGACAGCAGCAGGTGGGCTCCATGGGGCATTGGGCAGCCTCAAGTCCCTGGTCCTGCCACCTGCAATACATCTAACCTCTCTCTTGGGATTCTCCCTTCTGCCTGTAGCTTTCTTTAGTTTCTACCCCATAACATTCCAGTGTTTCCATTGAAACAAGCCTTACCTTCTGAGCTTCACACAATGGCCTCTCAGGGACTCTTTGCAGAGAATCTGTAGCAAAATATTATTGAACACTTGGCTGACTTTAACAAGAAATGAGATAAAGGGAACTGGCTGCCTTGAGACTAGGAAAGAAGAGCAAAATCCAAAGACTAATAGGACTAAGAGAAGAACTGCTTCTCAGTTTAGATTTAAAAAATGTCAAAATAATAAAACACTCAAATATGAAATAATGAGCTAACCGACAGTATTGTCAATGTTCCCACATTAAAAACCTCTCAGTAGATTAAGGTGTCTGAGAATGAAGGTTGGATCAGAATAAGACTTTGGGGTTGACTTCCTCTGAAATGACTGGGTGAGAGTATTTTGTCAGGGAGAGGGTATTTGGTGGCCAGTAATGGGGACTCCCACAGTCCTAATGTCTGTTCAGAGACCTGTGAAGTCTCCTCTCCTAAACAATGTCAGGACTGTATGTCTTCCATTCCATTTTAGATCAACCTGACTATGTGAATTGGACCAATAACCTGTGAGATTCTATGTGTCACTTTGAGGCAAAGACTTCAAGATCTGATACTTACTCATTTCCTTGTCCTTGTCCTCATCCTCTTCTTCATCCTCTGTCTCCTTGTCCTCCTTCCCTCACTGCCCTAGTGATAACAGAACACATCTTAGGTTCTATTATGCTTGGTACCCGAGTGCCAGCGGAACATTCTGCTAAGCCATCATTTAGTATGAGCCAAGAATTACATTTTGATGTATTCCTGTGATGCTAGAGATCAGACATCTCACATACTCAGCACACGCTGTCACTCAACTACGTTTCAAGGCCAGAAATAAACCTTTGAGTTAGGCTACTGAGATTTTAGGGGGGCTGTTACTGTTGTTTACTACTACACCTCTAACCTTACTCTGACCAAAATAGCGGCACATATGATTAATCCTTTTAGGAAAAAACATTACTAGTCAGGAAAGAAATCAACACACTACAAAACAAAAGAAGTTTCATCAGACTATAGATCCATTAAGGTTGGTGGTTTTTTGTTTTTGTTTTGTTTTGTTTTTTTTAAACTAGGTTTATTTTTATTTTATCTTTGTTGTTATTGTTTGGAGATAGGGTCTTATTATGTAGCTCTAGGTGTTCTAGAACTCACTATGTAGAGTAGACTGGCCTCAAACTGACAGAGATTTATCTACTTCTGCCACCTCAATACTAGGATTAAAAAAAGGCATGTGCTATCACACATGGTTACTCATTTTTATTTTTTAACTATGTGTGTCTATATGTGGGTATGCACAACATGAATGCATGTCCCCACAGGGTCCAGAGGTATTGGATTCCCCTAGAACAAGAGTTTTAGGTTTGTGAGTTGCCAGATGTGAGAGCTGAATATCAAATTCAGGTCCTCTGCAAAATCATGTCTTAGTCATTGTTCTAATGTGACCACAGCAACTCTTATAAGAGTGTCTTAGTTAGGGTTTTAGGCTGTGAACAGACACCATGACCAAGGCCAGTCTTATAACTTCAGAGCTGAGCCACATGGCTGAAGCTGCTGAATTCTGCTGCTTGCAGGAACTAGAACATAACCCCCTTATAATATTACATTATCACTGGCTTTATGTTTTCCAAATCCTTCACTGCCTAAGCTTGGCTATCCTGGATCTTGCTCTGTAGATTGACCTTGAATGCAGAGATCAGCATGCCTGTCTCCTGGGATTAAAGGTGTGCACCACCATGCCTGGATCTAAATTTAGCTGGGTAGGATCTTGCCCCAAAGTCCCACTCCCTTAATCTGTTATCTCCTAGAACACAGAATTTTGCTCCATTTCACTTCCTGGTACACCTTTAATACTCGAACCATATATTTTTCCTTTCTAAGCTTGCTATACCTGTTCAAACTTCTCTTCATAAGATTTAACCAGAGAACAAAGTCTCTGCTGGGGTTTTTTGAAACTTCCTTTGTCAATGCAATTAATCTGAGTCTCTTCACCTTAGCCTCAGGGAGATTTTTCAGACAAGCCCAAAAGTAGCTACATTCTTCACTCAAATACCACAAAAACAGTCTTTATGTCACATTCTGAAATTCTTCTCCTTTGAAATCTCTTGGGCCAGGTCAAAACAGTTCAAATTACTCCCAGCAACAAAGTCTTCCATATTCCTACTAGGATGACCCATTAAGCCCCCATTTAAAGCATTCCACTGCATTCCAAACCCAAAGTCCCCAAATCTACATTCTTTCAAATAAAAGCATGGTCAGGCCTATCACAGCAATACCCCACTCCTGGTACCAACTTCTGTATTAGTCAGGGTTCTCTAGAGTCACAGAACTTATGGGTAGTCTCTATATAGTAAAGGACTGTATAGTTGGACTGCAGTTCAACTCCCAACAATGGTCAGTAGCAGCTGTGAATAGAAGTCCAAGGATCTAGCAGCTGCTCAGTCCCACACAGCAAGCAGGCAAAGGAGATACAGACTTCCTTCTTCCAATGTCCTTATGTAGGTCTCCAGCAGAAGGCATAGCCCAGATTAAAGGTGTACCACCACACCTTTAATCCCAGATCTCCCTGTCTTAATCTTCTGGAATTCACAGCTACTGTGCCTCAAGATCTCCAGACCAAGATGCAGGTCAGAAACTTCTATCTCCCAGCCTCCAGATTAGGATCACTGGTGAGCCTACCAATTATGGATTGTAGTTCATTCTAGATATAGTCAAGTTGACAACCAGGAACAGCCACTACATAAGAGGAAGCATTTAATTGGAACTTTCATACAGTTTCAGTGCTTTAGTTCATTATCATCATGGCAGGAATCATGGTGGCATTCAGACAGATGCTGGAGCAGCAGCTGAGACCCACGTCCTGATCCATGGGCAGAGAGCGGGAGTACGGGGTGGGGTGGGAGATGGCTCTGGGGCTTGGCATGGACTTTTGAAACCTCAAAGCCTACCTACAGTGACACACTTCCTCCATCAAGTCCATACCTCTGAGTCCTTTCAATTCTTTCAAATAGGGCCACTTGCTGGTGACTAAGCATTCAAATATATGAGACTATGGGAGCCATTCTTATCCAAACCACAACTGATAAGCACCATTAGCTACTGAGCCAATTCCCCAGTCTACAAATTTTAAGTTTTATACAATGAAAGATGCTATAAAGCAATTAGATCCCACATCTCCTGAGACTCAGGGATCACCATGGAAGAAGAGACAGAAAAATTGTAATAGCCAGAGATTTGGGAAGGCCTGAGTGAAGTACGATAGGGACACAGTACTCTTGAACGCCAAGCATAAGACCTACATAAGATGAAATCAATCCACACTCCAGCCTGGCAGAAGGGTTCATGAGCCCCAACCCCAGCTGAGGAGCTACTGACAGTGGACAGCTGATAGGGGAAGGGAGAGCTGGTTTTCTTTCAGGGGTGTGGCCCTGATAGATTGATCATCCTTCAGTGGGTGACCTCACATCCAAGAGTGTATAGGCACACAAACTGGACTCCAAAGTTTATTTTTTTTAAAAAAAAAAAAAAGAAAGAGTGAGAGAACTTGAAGTTGGAAGAGATCTGGGGTTCAGGGGTAGACCTGGGAGGAGTTAGAGGGAGAACTGGGGGAGGTAAACAGGTATGAATTTCTGAATTAATGAAACACATTTTAAAATTATGTATTGGGGGGGTGATAGTTTGAACGAGAATGACCCCCATAGGTTCATGCATGTTTAGGGGTGGGGAAGATTAGGAAATATGGTCTGGTGGGAGGAGATAGGTCACTGGCGTGGGGGAGGGACTTTGAGGTTTCAAAAGCCCACACAAGATACAATCTCTCTCTCTCTCTGCCTCCACCTTGTGGATCAGATGTGAGCTCCAGTCTGATGGTCATGGGCTGACCCCCTGAAATGACAAGCAAGTCACCAACTCAATGCTTTCTTTTCTAACTTGCATTGATCATGGTGTCTCTTCCCAGTAATAGAACAATAACGAAGATGGGCAGAAACCATGGCTTCTTGGAGTCCATGAACACAGCAGTCCTGTCACATCCAGAAGACAGTGTCACTCAGGTCTTCCCCAACCTCTGGCTCTGACATTCTTCCTGTCCTCTCTACTATGATTCCTGAGTCTCCAGAGAAGGCCTAGCCATTGAGAGTGCTTACTGTTCCTGCAAAGGACCTGAATTCGATTTTCAGCTCTCACATCAGGTAGCTTACTGATGCCTCTACAATACATACATATACAGGGTTAAGATTATCTATAAACATAACTATGAACAAATGACAGCAAAATCTGACCAACCAGCTAAAGGAAGGCTATGAGGAAGTGGGGATGGATGTTGGTGCCTGTTTCCCCTGCACTGCTTTTATTCCCCCTGCAAAGATATCCCCTAGTTGCCTTCTGGGAGCTGCCTTTCTCACATCCCAGGCCTGTGTCCTGGGTAACTGTGACCACACCTTAGCTCTAGATGGGGTCATTGGTCTTAAAGGTAAGTAACATTAGGATCAACTCAAAATATAACGTGGACCAGCAGTGAACACTCCTCCAGGCACTTGGATGGAACACAGTGCTTCTTGTGCATTCACCTGTGCTCAGAAGTCCAAGCCTGTGGCAGGATTTTTATTCAAAGAACCTATTAGATAGATGTTAAAGCAAAAGAATTGAGTAAATCAATAAAAAAAATAACAGAAAAGAAAATATAAGGGCTAAGGATGGATTATCATTCATTAGTAGAGTGCTTACCTAGTATACCTTTGATATGATCTCTAGAAACACACACACACACACACACACACACACACACACACACAAAACAATGTAAACTTGAAGACACTGAAGGAAGAAATTGAGGAGGACTCTAGAAGATGGAAAGACCATCTGTATTAGTCAGGATTCTCTAGTTACAGAACTCATGGGATGACTCTATATATTAAGGGTATTTATTTCAATGACATATAGTCTGAAGTCCAACTAATCCAACAATGGTCAGCTGTGGATGGGACGTCCAAGAATCTAGTAGTTGCTCAGTCCCACAATGCCAGTTATTTAAACTGGTCTTCTGTAGAAGTAGGTTCCAACAGATGTGCTGGTAAGTAAGTGCAAGCAGTCAATGAAAAGTGAATCTTCCTTCTTCCAATGTCCTTATGTAGGTGGCTAGCAGAAAGTATGGCCCAGACTAAGGTGTGTACCCCCATGCCTATATCTGGACTTGCTTTGTCCCAGGCTGACCTTGAACTCAGAGATCTGCTTGCCTCTGTCTCCTAGGTTTAAAGTTTTGTGCTACCTTGCGTAGGCCTAAGCTTTTCATGGCCACTATACCTCAAGATCTCCATGTCAAGGCCCAGGTCAGAAACTTGTGTCTTCTAGCCTCAAGATCTGGATCACAGGTGAGCCCTCCAATTCTGCACTGTAGTTTGTTCCAGATGTAGTCAAGGTGATGACCAGGAATAGCCACCACACTGTCCATGCTCATGGATGGTTAGATTAATTCTGTGAAGTCACTATATTCTGGAAATCCACATACAGATTCAACACAATCCCCACCAAACCTCCAACAACATTTTTTCATAACTAGTGAAACAATCCTAAAGTTCACATGGAAGCACAAAGAAACCTAAAGAGCTAAAATCCTTCCCTAATCTTCCCCTTAACCCTAAGCCAAAAGAGCAAGGGCTGGCTTCACCTTATACTACAGAGCCATAGTGACAAAAACAGCAAAGCCCTGGCCCAAAACAACACACACAGCCTGACAGACTACAGCACTGGGAAATGAAGCCGCACAGCCACAATCACCTAGTTTTTAGCAAAAGTGTCAAAAGTACACCTTAGATGAAAAACGGTCTCTTCAAAAGTGGTGCTTGGAAAACGGACTTCCGCAGGGAGAAGAGTGAAATGATCTGAATCTCTCATTCTGCACAGTGTGTGTGTGTGTGTGTGTGTGTGTGTGTGTGTGTGTGTACACATATGTGTGTATGTATGCATGTCTGTGTTGTGAGTAAAAAGATAGGTACATGTAGTTGGTATAGCAAAAGTTATATTTTATTTTGCTGAGGGTTATCACACAAAGTTCACAGTCTAAATTTCACATTATGGTCCTAAGCCTATGTCCCCAAGGCTGCTCACCTGTGTGATGTATCTAAGCTGAAGGTCAGATTCAGTCTCTAATGGTAGTTTTCAATTCAAGGGTCAGGATCTGAGAGAAGATTTTCCAGTCCCAGGGAAGATCAAGGTGATGTCTCTCCAGTGGCCTCAGAAGTCCTGAAGACCTGCAGATACTGTATTGCTCTTCATCTCTGCTTATGCAAGTGGACATGGACATTGTAAAGTTCTAGTCATGTGTCGGTTATCACTGGATTCTGGTTATCAGGTGCAGCCTTGAGTGTAGTGGGATCCTAACTAAGCTAATTTTACATGTCTAAAAGACATTTTTTTTTACTCTGCTCATCACTGTGTATATGTATAGTATGTGTGTATATGTGTAGTGTGTGTGTCTGTGACATGTATATGTGTAGTGTGTATATTTGTAAATATGTATGGTATATGTATGAATGTATAGTGAGTATGTGTGTATATTGTATGTGTAGAATTTAAGCACATGTAGAGGACAAAGGAGGACATTGGATTTCATCATTTTTTATTTCATTTAAAATATTGTATTTTATTACAGTTATTTATATGTGCATGGGGAGGCCAGAGGACAACTTGTGGGAATTGGTTTTCTCTATTCACCTTGTGGATCTCAGGGATGGAACTCAGCTCACCAGGTCTAGTGGCAATTTCCTTTACCCAGTGAGCCACCTCAACAGCCCTCCACCTTATTTCTGAGATAGAGTCTCTCACTGGCTCTCGATGTTGTTGTTTCATCTGGACTGGCTGGCCAGGAAGCCTCTGGGATCCGGTGTCTCTGTCCTCCAATGCCGAGTTGCAAGCCTTTGTGGCCATGGTCAGCTTTTACATGGGTGCTGGGGTTTTGAACTCAGGTCTTGCTTTCACAGCTAGTGCTTTTACCCACTGAGCCGTGGCCCCCCACTCCAGACACCCCCCACCCCAGACAAACCATACACACACACACACACACACACACACACACACACACACTGAAATCAGGCTCTCCATATGAGAGAAAACATGTCATATTCACCTTTTTCATTCTGGCTTTTGTTTAAGAGAATGATTTCCCATTCCATCTCTCTCCCACAGATAAGATACCATGGTTTTCATTTTTTCTTTATGCCTAAATAAAATTCTATTGTGTATGATGCACCACAATTTCTTTCTCCGTTCTTCTGCTGATGGGCATCTCGGCTGGTTTCATTTCTTAGCTATTGTGAATAGTGCAGCAGTAAATATGAGTGTGCAAAGACCTTTGGTAGGCTGAGAATCCTTCGGGAGTATAGACTCAGGGGGCAGGGTGGCTACAACATGATGTAGTTTTGTTTTTTTAGGAGCAGCAACACTGGCTCCCACAGTTGCTGTACCCATTGTGTGAGGTCTCGATTGGTCACTTGGTTACCTTACAGTAGCTCCTCTAACGCCAGTGAGGTAGTCTCAGAATTGGAAAAGAGTGTTGAACACTATTTTTAAATGTTTAATAGCTATGTGCATTTCTTCTTTTAACAACTTTTGATTAGATAGTTTGGTTAGGGGATAACTTTAGTAGCTCTTCATATATTCTGGGTACTAATCCCATCTGCTATGGAGGTGCTCCTGCTATGGAGGTGCTCCTGCTATGGAGGTGCTCCCTATTCTGTCTCTTACACCCCGATGATGATGATGATGATGTTCCCAATTGCAGAGTCGTTGTCTACACTGTCTGCAATGGCAAGCCAAATACTGTGCCTAAAGACCCCCTTTCTCTCCTCCCACAACATTCTTCTCTAGGAAGAGTAGATATTTGGTTAAGGCGATGCCAGGCTCAATCAGCACCCTCCACTAGACCTGCCTGAACTGCCATTAATGGCTCTATAGCACCCTCAGGATCTGACCTCCAACCCTTGAAAGCCCATTCCAGTGAAGAACAGTTTGGAGGTAAGGATGCTTGGCCCTAAGATAAAACTGTGATAAAATCACTAAGGGTTGGAGGGGGCTGGGGGGAGAAGTTACGGTGTAATCACTGTGGCTTGTTTACACAAGAGTGTGGAATGTGCTCACGACTCTTTAAACTCAGACCAGCTAAATTTCTAAGGAGTTCAAAAGCTAAGGGTAAACACTTAAATGGTTTTAAAGATTACCAAGGTATGGTTGTTCTGAGGTCTCTGGCATTCTGGGAAAAAATTTGGGGGAGGTTGAGTGTGTTAGAGTCTCAGAAGGTCACTCATCCTGCATTTCTATGTGGGTGCTTTCGATGTCAAATGTTACGGCACTAGTAAAATTATTAGCTTGGACTTTTGTTTCTGAAGGTGTGAAATTTTCCTGCTTTTTGTTTTGTTTGTGCTTTGGAGCTTTGCTTTGCCCAGCTGGGAAATGGGACCCAGAGCCTGGCACATGGTTGACAACAATTTTAATTGGTTAGGATGATCTACTTCAACATTCTGCCCCCTGCTCCCCCAAACAGGGATTTTCTATGTAAAAGCCCTGGCTATCCTAGAAGTCACTCTGTCGGCCATGATGACCTTGAGCTCAGAGGTCTGCCTGCCTCTGCCTCCCAGCTGCTTGGACTAAAGGTGTGCAATACCCAGTCATTTCCAACAAACTTACTCTGCAAAGACATAAACCCTGGGACTTGGGGACATGACTTAGTCAGAAAAGCACCTGCTGTGCAAATGTGAACACATGAGTTTAAACCCAAACCCCACAAAAAAGCCAGATGGTGTATAACTGTAATCCAATGTCAGGAGGGTAGAAATAGGGGTTCCCTGCAGCACTGTGGTAAGCCAGCCTAGTTCAGTCTGTTAGCTCTGGGTTAAGTGACAGAACCTACCTTAAACAGTAAGATGGAAGGGCCTGAAAAGAAAGTGTTATGAGTGGATACTGCTCTTGTGGAAGACACGGATTTGGTTTCTGGAACACACACGGGATCATAACCACCTCAAAGATAGGATACACAAAAATTCATACTAGTGCACACGTGTGCACTTAAAATATAAATAAATCCTTTAAAAATAAGAAGAAGATGGAAAGCAGTGGAAGACGATGCCTGACATCAACCTGGCCTTGACACGCCCAAACATGCATGTGCACATCCAGAAGAAAAGAATTGGTCCCTGGAACTTTTGACTTCCACTTATGCACCGCAGGACATGGGCACTCCTACACACACGTTAATAAGATAAAATAATAAATTATATTTTTTTGAAGAAAGGTCTTCATTGTAGCCCAGGCTGACCTAGAACTCACTATATAGCCTGACTTTAAACTCATGGCAGTCCCTCTTAGCTCCCCAAATATAGGTATGTGCCCAGCTAGTGTGTGTGTGTGTGTACTAGGCTGGATGCTGGATTCAAAGAGATATACATGTGTGTATCTGTGTGTTTAAAATATTGCATAACAGCTAGAGATACCAATATGCACCTATAATCCCAGCCTTCCTTTATTTACTAATTTTTTTGAGACAGGATCTTGTATATCCAAGGCTAGCTCTAATCTTACTATGTATCCAAGGATGACTTAAACTACCAGTCCTCCTAAATTCTGAGATTACAGGTGTATACCACCATGCCCAAAGGAATTTTTTTATTCTTAAGTTTGGATGTTCTCTTTAATCCTTAGGTTTTGTTTTGGTTTTGGCTTTGTTTTGTCTGGCAGTGCTGGAGGTGGGGCCCAGGGCTAAGAGAATGGTCTCTCACTGAGCTACATCCCTATCCCAAATACTCAGTTCTGGCTAGGGAGATGGTTCAGTGTTTAAGAGCATGCTGCTCTTACAGAGGACATAAATTGGGTTCCTAGCATCTACATGGTGCCTCATAACTACCCGTAACTCCCTGGGACCGTGCCTTTTTCTGGTCTGTGTAGGCAATAACGCCAGAGCATGAACATGCACACATACCCTTAAAAATCAAAATGTAAAAATTAGTCCTCATCTGAGAATTTCTTCTTTTTAGTTTTTAGATTTTTTTTTTTATGCGTGTGAGTGTTTTGCCAGCAAGAGAAGCTACGGAGGTCTAAAGACTTTGGATCCCCTAGAACTGGAGTTGGAGGTGGTGTCAAGATACCTTGTAGGTGCTGGGAATGGAATCTGGGTCTTCTGCAAGAGCAGCAAGAACTTTTGCATGACGAGCCTTCTCTCCAGCTGCTATCTAGGGATTTCTTAAACTTGTTTCTTGATGAAGAATGAGAGAATACCAAGAGAGTAAGAAATGGCCGGGCTGGGTGTGGGGTGATGTTGATGGGACGCAAAATTATAACCAGTTACGTCTGCACTCTCTTAGAGATGAACTTAAAGTCTAGATGGGGAAAAGGTCAGATTGTGCCCTGTGTTTCCGTAGCTGAGGTGTTCCTGTAGCTTTATGGATTAATGAGGAGGGAAGGGCCAAGAGCCCAAGGGGATAGAGCTGGAGAAAATGACCCCATTGTCAGACTAGCCCCCCAGGGCACAGGCAGCAGACCAAGACACAGCCTCCCAAGGACACCTAGTACTCTTGGGCAGACAAGCTGGAAGCACCTTTGTTCTGAACCATGAGCTTATTAGGAGCAAGACTGAAGCCAGGAGTTGGGGGTTTCGAAAGCACGGATCAGTTCCTCAAAGGAAGAGGCTGCTGAATGTGAACAGAGTGTCCCAGTCAAGTAGTTTGAGGGTCAAGTTAGTATGCAGGAAGAACACAAACCAACCAACCAACCAAAAACAACAAAGAAGACTTCAGGCAGATGCGCAGAAGAAAAGACTCCAGGCAGATGCCCAGCCCCACCACCTGGCAGCAGATGATCCCAAGGCTCTTTGTGATTGGACAGGAGGGAAACAATTTCAGGTTACCTCAACTGAGTCTAAGGGTTCTGTCTTCCCTCAGTGTTTGTTCATGGTGAAGCTGTTCTAAGAGCCCAACAGACACCCAAACTCTTGGTGTCATATCTACACCTATGTGTGCCCTCCCATACACTAACTATGATACTAACACAATGTACAGCGCTCTGTTAAACTGTATTTCCTAAGGAATAATGACAAGTAACATAGGTACATCTCAGTACAACATAATTGTCTTCAAATATTGTAAAAAACCAAGTTCAATTCCCCGCACCCACATCAGACAACTCAAAACTTCCAGGGTATCCTATACCCTCTTCTGGCCTGTGTAGGAACCTGCACGCATGCATACATACCAACACACAGACTCGTATATACATAATGAAAAAAAAAATTAGTCTTCTGTGGGACTCCTAACAGGGTGATCAAGGGCTGCTGTCTCTGAGTCTTTTGCCTGCTTTTGGGACCCTTTTCTTCCTCTGGTTGTCTCATCCAGCCTTAATCTGAGGGAGGTGCCTAGGTTTATTGCAACTTGATATGCCATGTTTAGTTGATACCCCGGGAAGGCCTGCCCTTTTCTGAAGGGAAGTGGAGGAGGAGATTGGGAAGTGGGGGGATGGGGAGGCACTGGGATGAGAGGAGGAAGGGGAACCTGCTGACAGGGTGTAATATATCAGAGAAGAAGAAAACAAATACCCTCGGCTTCCCGTGTTGACCCATCTCTTTAATCCCATTGCTCAGGAGGCAGAAGCAGACTCCTGATTGAATTCCAGGCCAGCTTGGTCTACATAGGTAGTTCCAAGCTAGCCAGGGCTATAGAGTGAGATCCTGTCTCGGATCAACCCGTGGGCATGGCACTATAGAATACAGTGCCAACCGAATATCGAGACATAGTACTTTTCAGCTTGTCCGCTGTATTGCTGGGCCACTGAAGGGCTTCAGAGACACCACTTGTTCTGATGGGCTTCGGAAGCTGCTTCCTCATGGTCGGAATCCAAGCTTTGTGGATTGTTTCTAGCTGAGAAGGCCAAGAAAGACAAAAGTGCTGATCAGAGACCACATGAGGGGTAGCACAAAACCTCTCACTCCAGGAATGGTAGAGCCAGCTGGGGATGAGGGGGCACCCTGAACTCAGGTTCAAGAAACTTGAATTTAAGTTTTATTTCTACAACTTGCCATTCATAAGCAAGCCATGCACCCAAGAGTAATTCATTCTTAAATATTCTGTAAACATGCATGGTTAAGAACTGTGTCCAGCGTTGGGCCTCATGTCCTTTGGGTTTTCCAGTCATTTTCCTTATCCTATGTTTACTGTTTACATACATGTTTATTTGTATGAACCCAGGATTGAACTCAGGTCATCGCAGGGCTGCCGCAGACTCTGTCCTGTGATTCCCATACACACTCCAGTCTGTCTGCATCCACAGTTCTTCACGTGATTCAGGTCCATCCCCCTCTGTGCCTCTCCTATTTCTAAGTTTTGAGAGCCTTGGTCACCGCTTACTTGTGTAATGGGATTCTGTATTTTGAGATTTTAGTAGGTTGCCCTCTCCTTCGGCTTCTCTCTATTCCTCTCCTTCAAACAGCCAGTTAGCTCAGAACTATAATCATGGGAAGTCTGCGACAGTGCAGAAGGTAGAAGCAAGCAAAGCCAAGAAGTTGGGAGGAAAATTAAGGGGTTAGAAGAGGAAAGGAAGTTATTTACAGGTACAGATAGTGTTTACGGAAGACACAGAGCATCTTAGTGAAGGCAAAAGGTGGGGGAAAGGCCTCAGGGAACCCCAGATCAGCAAGGAGCCTGGTTCTGCCTCCTGGTAGATTACAAAGTCCCTAGGAAGGGGTGGCTGCTGGCTGGTCCAGGCTAAGTGAGTACAGGCACATTCGAGAAGATGGCCTGATCTCCTGATGTACAATTGCTGTTAACAGCATTGCTGGACTAGGAGGAATCACGTAGGTAGGGTCAGTAGCTGCAGGAGTAATACAACATGCCAGCCTCCAGTTCTGTCCTCCACGGGGTGAGATCCTGGAGTCCTGCTGGTGAAACTGCCTGGCTAAGATCACACAGTTGCTAACCAGGTCTCTGCAGGACTGCAGAAGTTCTGGACCTTGACAGCCCTACTAACTTCCAAGTAGAAAATGGCATCCTTTGGTTCCCAAAGTATGAAACTGTACCCTGTGCCCTGGCCTGGGGGCAGCTTATCTGGGGGCGGGGGTGGGGCGGGGCTCTGTTCTTATGAGCAGGGCTCTAACTCTAAGGGTGTCCTCCAGCCTCACAGAGCCATGTGACAATGCTTCTGACCTCCCATTTGTGAGCCAGAGGCACAATACCTCTCTACCTCAGAAATCCCTGAGAAGTCTAAGAGAAGGTATTAGGGATGATGTAAATTGTGCTGTACAGAAAATGTCCCCACTTGGGAATGATATCAATAAGTGTATGAACAGTAGCACTTTAACCACAGCCCCAGGCCCTGCTGAACCTTTGAGGACTGTCAGTTCTGGGAGGCTGAGCTCTGCTGTCCCAGCCCCAGCAGCAGCCTGCTCCCTTTCACTAGAACATCTTGTCCCACCTCTCTGTGTACTTTCCCCTTTCAAATTCATATTGTCCTCTCTCTCTCTCTCTCTCTCTCTCTCTCTCTCTCTCTCTCTCTCTCTCTCTCTCTCACACACACACACACACACACACACACACACACACAATGTCTCTTTCCCTCCCTCCTTTGGCCCCTTCCTCCCTCTCTGCTTCTCTGCTTCCCTTTCCAACCCTACTCTAGTCAGGTCTCACTGTCACCCTGGCTGGCCTGGAACTCACAATGTAGACCAGGCTGGCCTTGAACTCATAGAGATGTGACTGTCTCTGCCTCCAGAGTACAGGGGATCAAAGGCATGTTCAGCCATACCCAGCTAATCTAAACTCAATGAAATATGTTGCCTTCTCTTTAGGGTCTTCTGGGACCGCACCCTACCTAAGCGTCTAGGTGACAAATTCCTTCTCTAGGTAGTCATACAGTTCATATTAGAACTGAGATCTCCTAGGCCCACTTCCTCCTCCCCCCGGGCCCCCCTCGTCCTCCCCTTCCCCAATTAGCCAGGTGTTGTAGCTCACATCTGTAATCTCAGAACTTTGGGGTCAGAGTCAAGTGAGCTACCCCAAGTTCAAGGCCGATCTGTACAGTAGAGTAAGACCATGTTTCAATCCAGAGACCAGAGCCTCTCTCAACTCTCATCAGAAAAGCTTCTCCTTGCCACAGATGGCAATCAACACTGAAACCCTCGGCTGATCAATAAGCAGAGAATGAGACTGTGGAGTTCTCAGCACTAAATGGGACACTCCCATCCCTCCCTCCCAGGTACAGAGATCTTTGTGGAAGGGGAGCTGGAAAGAGTCTAAGAGCAAGGGGGCAGTCAATAACATTAAGGAGATAGTGTTTTCCAGACATGATGGAGGAAGTTGCACATATGAATCCACAGTGATTGTGATAACATGCTGAAGACTTATTCAACTCAAGCCAGACAACATCCTAGCATAGAGGGAGAAGGTGGCTATGAAAGCCCACCCCTAGCTCAGGAACTCTTGGCATTTGATTGCTGCTGGAAGAGGAGGAGTCAATTTTCTTTAATTATGTGACTCCTGTGTCTGATACACACCAAGGCACACTCCCTAATCAGGCTAGGCAACAAAAACTGGAGGAGGAGAGGGGGGAGGAGGAAGAAGAAGAGGAAGGGGCGGGGAAGGGGAGTAATCTCAGACTTGGATGGGAAGGGATGGGAGGGTAGAGAGTGGTTAGAGGAGGTTGGGGGTGAATATGCTTAAGATGCATTGTATATAGTTCTCAAAGAATTCATAAAAGTATTGTTTAAAGAGAGGTTAATGAATTAAACTAGCAAGCATACATTTACTATGCTAATCTGCTGAACACCAAGAGTCTAGCCACACACATGGGTGTTTCTCCTAGTAATGGCACGATTGACTCAAGAGCTACAGCTCACTGCTATTGCCTAGCATCCCAAGACATTACTGCAGACTGCTAGCTCAGGAAACGAAGAAATTGTATGTATATGTGTGCGTGCTTGTGTGCATACTGGTTATATACATGTGTATGCATGAATGTGTTAGCTAAACGGAAAACCTCCGTTGTCATTCCCCAAAATGCTATCACCTTTGAGACAAGGAATCTCATAATGTTTGACTGTCAGACCAGCTAGTCTCTGGGATACTTTCACCTCTGATCTGACACCACTCCTGGCATTTTTACATAGGTTCCAGGGCTCAAACTCAGGTTTTCAACTTGCAAGGCGAGGCTTTGCTAGTAGAGCCACCCACCTCCCCACAGGTTTTTGAGGTTTGATTTAAATTTTTTTTTAAAAACAATTATAGTGGTTCAAAATGTACCCATCCAGCCTGTTCATTATCTCTCACTTTCAGAACAGTAATTAATAAGAAATAAGACATGCTCATTTAAAAATAAGCCTTGTGTTAAATGATTTGCCCAGCTGGAGGCTAACGTGTTCTGAGCATATTTTAGTAGGCTAAGGCTAAGCATGATACTTGGCAGGTTGGATGTATTAAAAGCAACTCTTTTAAGATTGTGGTGGTTTGAATATTCTCGGCTCAGGGAGTGGCACTATTAAGAGGTATAGCCTTGCTGGAGTAGGTGTGACCTTGTTGGGAGGAAGTGTATAAATGTGGGGGTGGGCTTTGAAACCCTCCTCCTAGCTGCATGGAAGTCAGTCTTTTTCTGGCTGACTTTGGATCAAGATGTAGAACTCTTGGCTCCTTCTCCAACACCGTGTCTGCCTGCACACTGCCATGCTTCCTGCCATGAAGATAATGGACTGAACCTCTAAACCTGTAAGCCAGCCCCAATTAAATGTTGTCCCTTATAAGAGCTGCCCTGGTCTTGGTGTCTCTTCTCAGTAAGGAAAACACTAAGATGAAGAATTATTTTTTATTTTTGTATGTCTGTGTATGGATATTGTGCACTTGCGTGCAGGAGCCCACAGAGGCCAAAGAAAGGCATTGGATCCCCTGAAGCTACCACCCATCTGGAGGATGCTCGAGACTGAAAATGGGTTCTCTGGAAGAGCAGCAAACACTTTTAACCTCTGAACCACTTTTCCATGCCCTTAAATATGTTATTTTATTTTACTTTATGTGCATTGATGTTTTGCCTGCATATATGTCTGTCTGAGAGTATCAGATCTCCTGGAACTGGAGCCACAGACAGTTGTGAGCTGCCATGTAGGTACAGGGAATTGAACCCATGTCCTTTGGAAGAGGAGCCAGGGCTCTTAACTACTGAGCCATCTTTTCAATTCCCCCTCCTTCACCCCCTGCCAGCAATGTATTTTTGAATGATGTTTTCAACTTATGATAGGTTTTTCAAGACTTAACCCTATTGTACGTAGGGAGAGATATTTGTATTTGTTTATCTGGTTTGTTTGTTTAGGTTTTAGGGGACAGGGTCATATGATATAAGTTTAAGCTGGTGGAAAATATGATGTCCTTCTGTCTGAGCCTCCCCCATATAAGGATTACACGTGTATATTACTGCGCCAGGTATGAATATCTTCTAAATGAAAGGAGCTTCAAATATGCTTTCTGATTCATCAAAGGTTCACTTATGGCCTTAATGGCCTCAGAGCAAACATTTATTTTCCTAAAATTAGTACTATATCTATGGCTTAAATCAAACAGAGCTAGTCCCCAGCCCCCTGGGATTAAATCCTAAGCTTGGAACAGGTCTTACAGTCCTTTGACAGTCCTTCATTGTACCTAAGAAAGTTCTTAGAAAGTATTTCCTGGGTCACTAAGATAGCTTAGTAGGAATGAGGGCTTGCCACCAGACCTGGCATTTGAATTCAATCCCTGGGGATCACGTGATGGAAGGAAATCACCAACTTCCACAAGTTGTCTGTCTTCTGACCTTCACACACAGAGGCATACCTACACATAAACAAATAAAATGTAATGAGTAAAATCAACCTTAAAACATTTCCTGGGTAGGTGGTAAGCATGGTATAGCGTATGCTGTATAAAGTCTTACTGTTGGCATGAGTGGGTGCTGAGGAGTGCTTCACTGTTTCAGACAGGATAGGAACTAAAAAAGTATTTTCCATTTAGAAGCACATCAAGGATAGTCAATGAGGCTTGGTGTCAGAGCTATGGGATGGCCAAGAACATCTGGAATCTGAATTCTCTACAGCACTGCCCTTAATTGTTTGCAGCTCCTAATAGAAAATAGTCAATAGTCCCAAAGTCAGCCTAGCTCTCCCGCAAGACGTGCCGTGAGCTCCCTCTCCTTCTTAGCTTGGGCAGACCAGTGAGAAATTAATGAATTTAGAAGTGACCCAAACCCTGAACCAACTGCCCTAAGGATGCCCGAGATGCATCAGTTGTAGACATTCATGGAGAATGATAGGAGAGACACAGTTATTCACAGCAAACAGTCTTTGATTAGATCTATCCCACCCTGTCACGACAAGCAGCTGGGCCATTACAAACTACAGATCACCACTTAGGCTAATGTATTTTGTTTGCCCGACACCCCCCCAAGAGCCTTTCATCTGTCTGCAGAGATGACACATAGCCTAGTTTTGTTGTACGCTAAGTCAGAGCACCCAGGTCTCCCATAATGCTTTAGAAGACTGGTCTCAAGAGACAGCTGCATGCATACCCACACACACATACGATATAACACACATAATAGCACCATTATTTTGAGGCAGAGTTTCATGTAGCCTAAGCTGGTTTCAAATTTCCTACATAGTTGGGGTTAACCTAGAACTCCTAATCCTCCTGCTTTTATGTTCCAAGAAATTACAGGCGTGAGCCACCACACCATTTATGCTTCCATGAGGATCAAATCCAAGCCTTTGGGCATGCTAGACATTCACTCTATCAACCAAGCTACATTTCCAGCCACATATATATTTGGTAGAATAGTGAGTAAAGTCTGAGCACCAATGAAAATAAGGTATGCAGCCTTCTGTTTTCTTTTCTTTGCTCTGCTTCTCAGGACTCCTCTGTATGTATACAAACAAACAAACAAACAAACAAACAAAAACACCTTTTGCCAAATCCAGAGTGGTTATGTGAGCAAGCTGAACCTGTAAACTCTGAACTCACACTGAGAAATACTAGTTTCACAGTGAGTGGTTTGTGTTCAGGACATAGGAACTCAGGAGCTTGGAAGTGATGGTGTCTACTACATTGTCTGGGCAGCAAAGCCAGAACACAGAAAAAAAGAAAGTAGACTGAGGTATTTACTGGGCATGCCCAGCACTCAAGTGGGACAAGATGACAAAGGAGTATTGATTACCTTTGTTTGAAATATAATGTGTTTAGCGTATTTAAATTTGCACACATTAATTTTTTCTTATGTTTTTATTTATGCACATATACATGTCACAGTACGTGTGCGGAGATCAGAAGACAACCTGTTAGATTTGATTTTCTCCTTCCACCCTGAGGGTTCTCAGGGCGGAGCTCAAGTTGTCTGCCTTGCTGAGCCATCTTGCCAGCCCTGTATAATTTAATTTTAATAAAAACTGTTACTGGCAAAATTCCTATAAACTTCACCATCTGCTTTTGTAAACTGGTATGTGATAGCACGCCACCAACTAAAATGAGTGTTTGCTAGTCAAATCCAAATATAAATCCAGGGTTTGTATTATAGCTGATAGAGAGCTTTCTCATCTAACCCTCCATCGCTAGCTCTTGAAACATCAATTCTTTGCTATAATGCTTAGATCCAGGCTCATCCAACCTCCAACCACAGTCTGAACGAAGCCTGGGACGGCTATGAGTGCCCCCAACAGAAAACCATGAACTTACTTACATAAGTCATCATGAGAATTTTTTTTTCCAACTTGATTGTGGAGTTCCCAAGTATAAAGATTGTGGATAACAACATCTTGTCACAACAAGAAGAGACTGATCATTTCATTCCCCATGACATCTGTCCCAAAGATTTCCTCTCTCAAAGAGCAGCTGCCTCTCTCCCCATGCCCACTTCTCAGTCCCTCTGGGCTCCACTCTCAGCCATCAGCTTTAGGACATCAGACCCTTACACAACAGTCAGCATTTTCCAAACTGAACTGTTTGCTTCTGCCTGAACTTGCTCTTCCTCCAGCCTCTCCACCGATTTCACACCCTAACCACAAAGAACTGTTTGTTCCCTATTGCTATCCCTGCTCCCTCTGTTTACCCGCTGTAAACTGTTAGTGCAGTGGCTCTCTACCTCAGCTACCTTCCCAAAAAATGCAAAGCTGGGTACCACAGGCAGCAATCCAGATGCGACTGGCAAGAGAGATGGCCTGGGCAGTGGCAGGGTGGGAGAAGCAGCTAAAAACAAAAACAAAACAAAAACCAGCCTCCCAGTGGACTGTGAAATCCTTCTAGTGGACTTTGACGATACAAACCTGTGTTCATGCCGTACTTTCATGCTCTCCCGGAACACTTACTGATGTCAATAGCAGTAGTGTGGACACTGGAGATTAGATCCCAGTGGGTGCTACCCAGGTGTTCTCCCAAGCTATCCTCAGAGCCTGTGATTTACTATTGTTGCTTTTCCTTTTAAAAAATATATAGCTGGCTGTGGTGGCATTTTCTTTTAATCTCAAAGGCAGAGGCAGGCAGGTCACTGTGAGTTTAAGGGCAGCTTGACCTACATGACAAGTTCCAGGACTACACAGAGAGAGACCCTGCCTCAAAAAAAATTTGTTAATATTTGTAATGTATGTGTGTATGTTCCTGGATAATGTGTGCCATGTGTGTGCGGGGGCCACAGAGGCCAGAAGAGGGCATCTGAGTTTCAGCCCATTTTGAGCCACCTTGTATGAAAGCTGGGAACCAAACCCGGGTCCTTTACAAGAACAACAATGGCTCCTAACCACTGAGCCATCTCTCCTGTGCCTTTGTCTGTTTTTCTTTTTCAAGACAGGGTTTCTCTGTGTAGTCCTGGAACTCTCTCTGTAGACCAGGCTGTCCTCAAACGCACAGAGACTTGCTTGCTTCTGCTTCTTGAGTGCTGGGATCAAAGACATATGCCACTATGCCTGGCTTACCTATATTTTGAAATTAAAAAAAAAAGAAAGAAAGGAAGGAAGAAAGAAAGAAATAAAGAAAGAAAGAAAGAAAGAGAAAAATGTCATCTCCCATTGTCTGTCTCTAAAGCTCTGACAGAAACACACCTCATAAAAGGGAGGGATGAGTCCAGGCAGTCAGATCTTTGGGTACTACTTCAATGGTGGGTCCTAACATGGGGACTCATGTTGGGATGCCTGGATCTGTGATTGGGCTGGGTAGTTCACCAAGAACTGTGTGGGCCCTTGGGGTTTCTCTGTCTTTGCCTGGCAGCAGAGCTACAAAGTTGCAGCCCAGGCTGGCCTTGAACTGTTAATCCTCCTGCCTCCATCTGTTCAGTAGATTCCGCTGGCCTGTACCGCACACCCAGCTGTTGTTTTTCATTGTCTGCCGAGATCAGCTGATTCTGCCTCCCAGACCACTGTATGTCTGGGTATCCACTGTCCTTCCCCACCTCCTAGATTACCATAATGGCTTCTGGATTGGCCTCCCCCAAGTCAGCCTCTCCTCTCGCATCCCAATTCAACAACCAAAGCAGTCTTTTCCAAATGCAGGTCTGGTCATGTTTTACACCCACTCTTAAGTCATCATAGCAACAAGCGTTAGTTCTGCAGCATTTAGACACAAAGTATATCAAGTCGTTATCCCTCCAGGGCAAGTTAGGTTGACGTCCAGCATCCATTTTCCAGGAGAGTGACTTGATACTGTGTTTTTCTTTCTGGGGTCATATAGGAAATCTAGGTTAAAAGTTCTATAGGCCAACAAGATGGCTCAGTGGGTAGTCTCTTGCTGCCAAGCCTGACAACCTAAGTTTGATTCCTGGGACCTGTGTAGCAGAAGAAGTTACTAGCTCCTACAGTCAACCTTTAACCTCCACGTGCCATGCAAGCGCGTGGCCACCGTATATACATGTGTACATATATGCATGATAAATAAACAAGTCTAATTTTCAAAATTAAATCTGAAGTTCTGAGCATATGGATTCTTTTGGTCTTTGCTGAGATAATCAGGTCCTCCAATCCCAATAGGACATGATAATCTTATATACTTCTCCGACACTCATTTTGAGGTCTAGTATGTCTTGGCTACCTTCAGTCTGGGACAGTGTGAGCCACTGCTTGCCCAGGAATCCACCACTCCATACCCACTATGTCCCTTCGTTGTCTTAGGGAAACTGACTCTGACTTTTCAAGACAGGATGACTTCCTCTCAGAGGAGCCAATCTCAGAGGTCAGCAGAAAGTCCTATTGCTGGAGGGTGCCTGGGTGGGCAGCCTAAAGCAGTTCTCTGTGGAGAGCCGTGAGCAATTGCCCTCACGAGCCTCCGCTGTGCCTAACTGGTAAACAAGTAATGTGCGCAGGTGCAAGAGTAAATTCGTGCCAAGTCACTGCCCATCCCGGAGCGTAGTAGTGGGGTGATGAGTGAGCAGCTAATCAGGAGCTGACATGGAGGGGTATATAAGCAGCATCATTTTCCTTGTTCGGGGTTCTTCTTTCGCCTATGCAATCAATGCTCTCCCAATAAACGTGTGCAGAAGGATCCTGTTGCAGCGTCGTTCTTCCTGGCCAGTTGAGCGCGTGCAAGAGTTCTCCAGAGGAGAGTCCTAGTCCTGGCTTGGCCTGAGCAAGTAAAAGAGCCCTAGGCCAGTCTCCTCCAAATTGGGTAGAGCCAGTGAGCCCTAACTGGCATTTGTAGGCTCCAGTGAGGCCCTGCCTGGGGTCTTATCAATACATTTGTCCTTCACTTGACCCTGTTCAGTTACAAAATGATAAAAGGAAGGCAAGCTGGCCAATGATTAAACATGCCATTGTTCCAATTAGTTACATATTTGAAAACTTTTACATTAACCCAAGGAGTTCAGAGGAGCTGGGGGTTTGGAGGGCGCTCTTCTGGTCTATTCAGCTTGTCTCTCCCTCGGCATCCTTCTTGTCCTCCTGTAGCCACTCCTCTGTATGTGCATATGCAGTACCACAGTTCTCCCTGCTCTCCATAAGGCCTGCATAAGGATGCTCACCCCAGTCCTTCTGCCCCAGTGTTTCCTTGGCCTCCTTCCACTGCAGGAAGCTCCTGTTTTCCACTCGATGCTTACTGTTTTTTGTTTGTTTGTTTGTTTGGTTGGTTGGTTGTTTTTTTGGTTTTTTGGGTTTTTTTTTTTTTGTTTGTTTGTTTTTCAAGACAGGGTTTCTCTGTATAGCTCTGGCTATCCTGGAACTCACTCTGTAGACCAGGCTGGCCTCGAACTCAGAAATCCGCCTGCCTCTGCCTCCCAAGTGATGTCATTTTCTCCAAACAGCTTCCAAAGTCATCTCTCCAAATGTCTGACCATCCACCACTATGCTAGCATTGACTTCTATCTGTGTAATCTCATCTTCCTCCCACCTCCCACACAACATGCTTATCTCATGCTGGTGATTTTATATGAGTAGGAAATGTGGTTTGCATCCTCGAGTGTTTTTACAAGCCCTGTACATGCCTGGTGTGCTGACCCGTTACCCTAGCGCTTGGGAGAGGAAGGCAGGAGGATCAGGAGCTCAAGAGCAGCTTGGCTACCTAGTGAATCTGAGGCCACCCTCCCTTATATGTTAATCTCTCTTAAAAACAATGAAAACAACTCAGACCTATGTTAAATGGGTTTCTAGAGTTCTGGGGTTCTGAGGGGTGGTTGGTAGGAAACTCAGTAGGCTTTCTTTTTCTTAATCTCTTTTTTTTTACCTCTGCCATTTTCCCTCCTCAGGTGGCATCTTCCATGGACACCCAACAATAAACCAATGAGAGCAGAGATGTTCTACTGAAAGCAGAGAGGGCAAAGGTCAAGATGGAAACAGAAAACAATGCCATAACAATGTTTTCATTGTGCAGATAAGACAGCCAAGGCTGAGGGCCTTTCTATCTCACAGACATTTAACTTTGCCCTACTTTGTCACTTTGGATTGGGACCGTGTATCTCAGTGGCAGAGCACTTGCCTGGCATCTGTGAAGCCCTGGGTTTGATCTACGGAACTCCAAATGAATCAAGAAAATAAACACACAAAGTGAGAGAAATTTAAAAATAATGTTACTTCTCCCATCCCTATCTTCAGGACTTGTCACGGGTTCACAAGAAGCAGTGGTCTCTCTTTAAAGACTTTGTGGGCTAATGGTTTCTTTTGCTATGTGTTGTATAGCTTATTAACTGATTCTTCAAGGGAGGTGTTTACAGGCAAGTTGTTGCCGTTTCAAGTCTGTAGAAACATGCATTGTAATTATCTAGGCTTTTCTTTATTGCTTTAAAATTTTCCTCTATAATATTGTGTGGGTGTTAGTGAAATTAAATGACTTGAGTTGCTGCCACATAGCTTTGCCAGTGTGCCTTAGTGAGCAGTCCCAACCTGCTGATGGCTCTTCCAGGCTGTAGACCTTCAGGAAAGAATCTATAGTCCCTTATTACAAGGTCAAACTTGATTCTCTCTCTCTCTCTCTCTCTCTCTCTCTCTCTCTCTCTCTCTCTCTCGCTCTCGCTCTCTTTCTCTCTCTCTGAAAAAAAAATCATACAATGTATTTTGATCAAGTTGTTTACCTCACCTGATTCCTCCCAGATTCCACCTCCCTCCCCATGAAACTTCATGTTCTTTTTCTCTCTGTCCTAAAATTTTTTTCAAATAAAAGCAAAACAAAGAAAAAAAATACAAAAACCTCCCATAAAAACACAAAAATGGGAATCAAAATAAACAAGCAAAAAAAAAAAAAAAAAAAAAAACAAACAAAGAAGACAAAATAAGGTCTACACAAAGCAAAATGAGACAAACAAAAAATATCTACAAAACCAACATTGAGTTGGTCTTGTGTTGGCCAACTAATCCTGGGTGCGGGGCCTGAACTGAAGTGTGGGTAATGCATCCAGAGAGACTCCATTAGAGAAAACTGATTTTTCCTTTGCCAGTGGGTATCAATAGCAGATGGTTTCTTGGTATAGGATGGGAATCTGTGTCCACCCTCCCCTCTCAGTGCTGGGACGCTGTCTGGCTTGAACCTATGCAGGTCTTGTGCCTGCTCCCATAGTCCCTGTGAGTCCACATGTGCATCAGTCCTGTTGTATTGGAAAGACACTATTTCCTTGGAGTCATCCATCACCTCTGGCTTTTACAATCCTTCCTTCTTCTCTTCCAGGTAGCTCCTCCCTGAGCCCTGAGGAGAGGGCTTTGATAAAGATAGCCCATTTAGAACTCTGTGCTCCAAAGTCTCTCACTCTCAGCCAGGTGTTCAGTTGTGGGTCTCTGTGTAGGTTCTCATCAACTGCAAAAAGAAGCATGTCTAATGTATGTCGAGTGAGGCGCTAATTTATGGGTGTAGCAGTATGTCATTAGGAGTCATTTTGGTGTTGTGCTCTTTTAGCAGAGTAATAGTAGTAGGTTTTTCCTTAGGCCCATGATCTATCTAGTCTCAGGTTCTTAGCCACTTCAGCAGAGTCAGGTATGGGCTCCATCTCATGGAGTGAGTCTTAAAGCCAATTAGAAATCATTTGTGCCTCTATTGTATCAGACTATCTCACAGGCAGGCCATTGCTGTGGGTCACAGGGTTTGTAGCTTTGAAAGACTGTTGGGTATTACCTTTCTCCTTTGGCTGTCTGCAGAACACCTTCCAATACTATGAATACTAGCCAGCAGGAGTAAGATTTCGAGTTAGGCACCAGCTCAGCTTCATATGTAAGTACTGTCTTCAGCAATAGGGCCTTACCGTCTGCTTATGGAGAGTAACCAAGAGCTTGACAATGGCCTGTGATGTCTGTGGGGTTCCACAGGCTGCCTTTGGTCTATGTAACCATTTCAAGCATTGAAGGGTTTTACTATTATTATTAAGATTTATTTATTTTATATATGTGAGTACACTGTCACTGTCTTCAGACATACCAGAAGAGAGCATCAGATCCCATTACATATGGTTGTGAGCCACCATGTGGTTGCTCGGAATTGAACTCAGGACCTCTGAAAGAGCGGTCAGTCCTCTTAACCGCTGAGCTATCTCTCCAGCCTGGTACTGAAGGTTTTACATGGTAGCATAAGATTACTAGTTGGAGCATTCGCTCTCCTACTAAGTGACAACATTTCAATTTCTTTCCTTATGTATATGTTTTAAGAAGCCTCTCCAGTAATAAGTCTACATATGGTTTTACAAATGGCCTTTAGTGTTAGTTGTATCTCCCTGAATAATCACTGCATTCAAAAGACTCTTCCTCTAACATCCACAAACTATATACGACCGGGTAAGGATTACATTCACAATGTCCAGTCTGTTTGTATTTGGCAGCCTTGGAGAAAGTACTCTACTATCCCATCTTGGTGAATCCAAAGTTCTGTACTTAACTCACTTTCTGTCATAACTTGCATTTGTCAGCCTAAAAATTCTTTTAAGACTTTCAAACATTTTCCTAAATCCTAAACAACTTAAAGTTAACTGCAAGACTATAACTAGCTAGTCTTCATTCCAATCAGTGGCCTGAGGAAGACAGATATTACCTGAATAAACAGGAAGTGCAGAATAGGCAGCTTCGAAACCTTGAGAAATGACAAAGATTGCTGGCTGCCTGGACAGTCACCCAAGATTCCTCTGTGATGGTGGAACATCCATCTCTTTGGCCTACTAACCCAGAATATCTGACAGATTTTTCTGTGAAACAGGAATTATGAAGGACTTCTCTACATTGTCCTGGCAGAGTTTGGCGGTTGACTTTTGTTGTGTCCTGTTTGTCCATGTCTTAGACAGCATACTGTCAGATGTTGAGGCAAGGGCAGTTTCTTGCCCAGTGGCAGCTTGCAACATTTGAAGCAAACTCCATAAGGAGGTTTGTAATACTCATCACCTTCATTGAGGTAGAATGGGGGTGCAGCTAGGAACTGACATGTTTCATTGTCAAAAAGTCTTAAATGAATAAAATGTCTTTAATTGCCATAGTCTATAGATCTCTGAGCCTTTTGAAGATTACCTATCTATCTCAGTATATTTGAATAGGCAAATGATTGTCTTTAGCTATTTATATGATTAACTTAGAAAGCACCTGTGATTAATTAAACTAGTAACTAAAAAAGCCACAAGTTTGATTAAATATTAACTTGTAGTTCTTAGTTGGTCTTAAACAACTTGTAATAGTAGCTTTCGAAAGGACTACAACTTCACATTACTTTTTTAAGAATTACATAGGTACAATATCTTAAAAGGAGTTGATACATAACCAAAATATAACCTTAATTTTGCATCAATATACAAAGATCTACACCAATATAACTAAATAAAACCTGAATTTTGTATCAATATACAAAGAGCTATAAGAGTAAATTCAACAATCTACCCTTTTTTCCTATTATTTCTATATTATTCCTATAGCCCCCCTTTTTTTGTCTAAATAAAAAGGAAAGACTAACTTTAACACAGTAAAAACTAATTATAATAATGAAGCTATTTCTACCAAGCTTTCCACGATGTCTAGCATGATTGTATTTGGCAGTTTTAGGCTTAAGTATTTTTGAGGTTAAAGTTCTGTACAATTTTGGTGTCAGTCTCATATGAACTCAGCAATTTGAATGTCCTGAGCAGTTTGTAGTTCTAAGCTGATCTTTGGGTGGTATTTGTCAGCTTAGCAGCAATCCTGACTAGGTAGAGCATAGCAGTCAACACACGGATGTTGTCTGTTTGCACAGAACCTGATGGTCGAAGAAGCATGGGGCAGTTACTCCCAGTGGTTAGCTCCCACACTTCAGGAGGATTTGTCGTTGTGGGGCCCCATCATCTTCTTGGAGACCTAAAAGGTTACTGTTGTGAATGGTCCTAGTTGACTGCAGAAAACCTAAACATTTTAAATGGCATTCTCAGCAGATCTCAGAAAGGTTTAAAGACTACATCCGAGGCACACAAACTTGGTTCCTAGTTACTTGCTTCAGATGCAGACCTGAATACATGCACAGGAAGCTCCATGGAGACTACTTCTAGAGTTAGTTAGTACTCTGAGTGATGACAGAAAATTTATATAAAGCATAATAATCTTATAGATTTTGAGATAATCTTTATACCTTAAGGAAAGTTTTAGAATCAACTGAAAGCCAAAAGATTATGAGATTAGTGGCAATAGAGTAGTCAGTTCTTTCTTTCTTTCTTTCTCTCTTTCTTTCTTTCTTTCTTTCTTTCTTTCTTTCTTTCTTTCTTTCTCTCTCTCTCTCTCTCTCTCTCTCTCTCTCTTTCTTTCTTTTTTAAAGATTTATTTATTTATTATATGTAAGTACACTGTAGCTGTCTTCAGACACCCCAGAAGAGGGCTTCAGATCTCATTACGGGTGGTTGTGAGCCACCATGTGGTTTCTGGGATTTGAACACAGGACCTCCGGAAGAGCAGTCAGTCCTCTTAACCGTTGAGCCATCTCTCCAGCCCCAGTCCCTTATTTCTTATTTTCCTCTGTCACATACCAGGTGGCTCTTCTGAGATGAGACAGAGATTTTCGATTTACCTTTAACAAGTATGCTTAAGTTTAGAGAAAGAGAGGGTCATGCTTCAACACCAATGCCAGCTTTAATTTTTAATTGAATTGGGACCACATAAAGACCATTTGCCACTTATGTCTGCAGAGGGCACTGACACCATTTGGCCAGTTTACTCTTCCTCTTGGGGCATTTTCTCTCGATGATCTATCCCTTTTCTTCAAATGATGACTTTTCCAGTAGTCTCCAGATTACTTAGTGGTTTGCCTCTAATTCCCCTAAAAAGATAAAAAACAAATCCCTGCCTTAACTATAACTCTGGGAAGAGGGTCCCTTTTTTGGCAGGTTATATCTTCCTTAAGGCAAAAAAATTTTTAGCAATTAAAAATTACTACTTTTAATCGAAATAAAAAGTAATAATTTTGAAAATATATATACATTCAAGGTTTAAGTGTATTTATTCTTAGATCACAAAGGACATTCACTTTGAACTTCAGCCTGCCTTTTGCAAGAAGCTTTTAAAATTAAATTATTGAAATTCTTATATGCCTGCCTCTGACTTTCAAGTACTGTGATAAAAGGTGTGTGCCTTCCAAATGCTGGGATTAAAGGTGTGAACAACTGCTACCTTGTTCACTATAACTCTAGAATTTAGAAACCAACTGATAGAAATACACCTCTCTCTTCTGGGATGAAAGGCATGGGCTACCACTGCCCTTATCAAATATTTTATCTTAGCCCTAAATCACTTCAACTCTTTGAACTGTGGTAATCCTTTGAATTTACTTAAAACATTTAAAATCTTCTATTTCTTATTTTTATTTTTTCATGCCTGATCAAATGAAAGGAATTTGTTAGTCTTTATGTTAGTTTGGACTGAATGACCTAGCTATCTGATGAACTATGGTCTCCCCTTATTCAGGAGGTCTTTTCTGTTCACATCTAGTCTACTGATTTTGATGTTATCCACAGCTTTTTTTCTTCTGTGGAAACAAAGATAAAGCCTCTTCCCCAATGAAACACATAGTCTGGTTTCCATTCTGAGTTTAATACATCTTGAAAATATACAAGATTATTTAATTCACCAGGTTTTTTTTCCTACTATCCATTGTCTCTTCACAGCTGTTGTTCCTTTCTCATTAGCATTTAAAAATTTAAACTTAATAAAACAGTGTTGTTGAAACCTGTCCCCCTAGCCTAGCTGTGGCCATTTTGTTCCATGCCCACCATCCATTTCATATTGTTGCTGTACTATGCCTGCCAGTTGTTGACACAGAAAAGTAACTTGACTCAGAGCAGGGTCATGCTGACCACATACACTGTTATATACTATATGTTATGAGGTTTGTTAATCTTAAGAAATTCCACAACTATAAACTTATAGGACCCATCAAATTAAAGGTTAATATGAATTGTTGTGTCTAAAATGGCTTGCGTCAGGGCTGACCTCCAGCAGCACTCACAGTATTTGAGAATGAGCTCATTTTGGTTGTTGTGGTTTTAGCTTTTATAAGCTGACATAGAAAAATGTTCAGGTTGCATTCTCAGCCTCCAAATTCTGAACTACAGCCCTGATAGATCAGTCTTAGAGTGTGTGTTCAATAAACCATCTCCGTCTGACTGAGATTAGTGTTCATTTGTTTTGGGGAACTCCTGGACCCCAACAGTGTAATCTATCTCTGGCAAAGAGCTTGAAAGTATTTTTGGGGGGACAGATTAACAACAAATATCCTCAAAGCAAGAGACTTCAGTTTATAAAAATAACTAATTCTATTCTCACTTGTATAGAAGAAGAGACACCAATGTTCATTTTTTGCTCATAATGAAGCAATTTCAGCATTAGTAAAGGGTACCACAATCTCTGCTGAGTCTATCCTTGCTAATTGATGGAGTCTCATTTTTCCTTTCAGAATCAATTCAGAAACTGTTTCTGCATAGATCTTTCATTTTCTACTTTGGTGTGTGCTAAAAATATCCACTCTTAAGTTTTATCTTCTCTCTGCACAAGAATTCCTGAGAGAGAATGAGTAGAGGGCAAAATAACCAAAATACAATCCAGCTTTGGATCCAAATGAGCCAGATGTGCATCCTGTAATTCCTCTTCTACCAGAGTCAATTCTCTTTCGGCCTCAGTTGATAATTTTCTTGGACCTCTTAGGTCCTTATCACCTTGTAAGGTTAGAAATAAATTACTTAGATCTTGAGTAATTAATCCAATTATGGGACATAGCCAGTTAACATCTTCCAGCAATTTTTGAAAATCATTTAAGAGTTTGTAACTGACCTCTCTGATTTGTACTTTCTGTGGTCAAATTTTCTGTTAACCCATCTCATAACCTAGATAATACAAAGAGAATCTTCTCTTTGTATTTTTTTCAGGAGCAATTTGTAACTCTCATCAAGGCAAAATTCTCTTTACTTAGACGTTTTTTCTAAGATATCTACATCTGAGTCAGCCAGTAAGATATCACCCACATGATTGCAAATTTTAGGCTGAGGAAACTATTTATGAATTATTTCTAATAGCTGTTGTACAAAATACTGGTTCAAGGAAGGTCTTTTGGTAAGACTTTCCAATGATAGCTCTTTATTGGACAACCAAGCTTTTATGAAGCACTTTATAAGTAGGTACTAAGAAAGCAAATCTTTCCATATCATGCTTATTCAAAGGGGTTGTGGAAAAGCAATCTTTTAAATCAATTACTATCATAGACGCTGACTAAGGTAATAAAGAAGGCAATGGGATTCCAGGCTGTAAAGAGCCCATTGGCTGAATCATTTTATTTATGGCTCTTAAGTCTGTTAGCATCCTCCATTTTTTTTCTTTCTTTCTTTCTTTCTTTCTTTCTTTCTTTCTTTCTTTCTTTTTTTAATAGCAAAAACAGGTGTCTTAGGGTTTTACTGCTGTGGACAGACACCATGACCAAGGCAAGTCTTATAAAGGACAACATTTAATTGGGACTGAGTTATATGTTCAGAGGCTCAGACCATTATCATCAAGTGGGGAGCGTGCTGTTGTCCAGGCAGGCATGGTGCAGGAAGAGCTGAGAGTTCTACATCTTCATCTGAAGGCTGCTAGCAGAAGACTGACTTCCAGGCAGCTAGGATGAGGGTCTTAAAGCACACACCCACAATGATAAACCTATTCCAACAAGGCCACATCCATTCCAACAGGGCCATACATTTTAATAGTGCCACTCCCTGGGTCAAACATATACAAACCACCACATTAGGGGAATTCCAACCAGTTGTTCTAATACCTATAATTTTTCTTTTGTCATAGACCATTGATCCACCCATGCAGGCTTAACAGCTATTTCAAAGGTAGGATACTTGGTACTTTTGAAAAACCAACACATGTGTCCTGATTATGGACAACCTGGACAGTCTGTGACTGTTATTGATAATACCTTTTAATATTTTTCTAAGAGGCATTCTTTATTTTATGATTTGTTTCTGAGATCGAAGGAATGCTAATCTATGTTTTCTGTTATAACAAATCATGTCCCCATAAATTCATGGTTATATTAGCCATATATGGCTTTAATTTTCCTACTTGTCTTTTTGGGCCTATACACTCAACCCATCTTGTACTTTGTTTCACCTGATATAAAGTTCCAATCACTAGCAGCTGAATATTTACCTCCTGAAGAGGCCAATCTAGATGCCAAGATTTTGGTGAAATTATTGTTAAAGCTGCTCCTATGTCTATTAAACCTTCCATTTCAATGCCATTTATTTGTTCCCAGATTGTGAACTTTTACCCACGCTGGGGTGGCTTTGGTAATGCAGATGTCTTTGGGTCATTTTTGCTTCCATAAATAACCCCAATAGAACTCAGGGTTCACCAAGTTGGGTTTTGTTGTGGGATCCCTAGGGGTGGGTAGGCATGTGTTGCACCTCTCCAGGAAATTTTGTCACACAACATGCCTTCTTCACACTTTTTTTGGCCTGTTCTTCCAACTGACTCCATTGTACCTCAAAGTAAAAATCTACCCTAAAAGTTGCTTCTTCTATGCTCCTTCCTTCAGAGTGAGATGTGTCCTTAGGAGAGGATTTGTTCCTGTGTTTTGTTTCTGGACAGGGTCTCACTGTAGCCTTGGCTGACCTCACCCTAGAGTAGGGATTAACGGCGTGTGTCACCATGCCCAGCTCCAGGGGTTTTGCATTGCTGTCATAGCCTGTTTGTCTGGATATGTCCTTCATTATCTTTCTCTCCTAGTATGCTACCCAGCTTTCCAACAGTGTGACTAAATTCCTGAGCTAAACCACCTATAAGGGAGCAAGGTTTATATAGGTCCATGATCTCAGAGGTTTCAAGTTAGAGCCTGTTGACTCCTGTTGCTTTGGGGTCTTGGGAGAGTCAGTGTGATGGTGAAGGAAACCTGCTCAACATGTGGTGGCCAGGGAGCAAAGAGAGACAGGAAAGGACAGAAGTCCCAATATCCACTTCAAGGGTACACCTTGGGTGACCTAACTTTCTTTATGACCCACTTCTCAAAGGTTCCACTGCCTCTCATTATCAAGTGAAGACTTACTCAATGTACATGTAATAAAGCCAATTAATTAGTCAAGAGACAAGGTGATGGTAGAGACAAAACTTCATTAAAACATATTAGCTGACTGGAAAAAGGCCAGGCTGCCACCTCAAGAGTCACAAGCAGAGGGCTTATGGGGGAAAACCTGAAGAAGCATTTTCAAACCATGAAGACCAGACTCGTCAGTGCTGCAGCTGTCCATTTCTTTGATACACCTGAAAAGTCACCCTATATCCTGGGGTCTCCAATCTACAGGAAGATTGCTGGTTAGGTTGTATGGTTGGTGTTCCTCTTCTATTTCCTGGGAGTGGATGATTTTAACAACTAATATCTTACTCATTGAGGCATGGCCTTTCTTTCTATTTAGAATCATATTTAGGCAAAGGGAAAGAAAACAAAAAGCAAAGTTTGAGAAACATTTATAAGGAACTAAACCACAGGTGGCTTTGCCCATAGCCTCACAGTCTGACCTTGACCAGGGTGCTATCACGAACCCATAGATAGGACAAGGGTCCAAACTGTGATCCCAAGTAGCCAGCATGGGAAACCTAGGTGTGATCCCCGACACCTCATACACCTGGCATAATATTGCATGCCTGAAATCCCAGCACTCAGAAAGTGGAAGCAGGAGGGCCAGCAGTTGAAGACCATCCTCCACTATAAAGCAAGTTTGAGTATCCTGGGATAAATGAGACTCTACCCTAAAAAAAAAAAAAAAAAAAAGCATCAGGGGCAAGCCATGTCCTCAAGGCTCTTGTGTGCCTTTCAGTCTTCCTGAGTGGCTGTGGCTACCTGTCTTTCTCCTGTTACCTAGAAGCTATGGCAGGAAACAAGACCACCCACCTGTAGCTGCATGCAAGATCACAGATCTAAGCCTGGCTTGGTGGCTCATGTTTCTAATCCTAGTACTAGAGAAGTAGAGGCAGGAGAATGGTTAAAAAAAACCAGCCTAGGAAGCTGTTTTTTATCTGTTTATCTCAAAAAAAAAAAAAATCAGAAAAGGAGGGGAAAAGTTTCTGGGTAAGGTGGCCTATACCTATAATTCCAGAACTCTGCATCAAATTTTGTTTCCCTAAGCTATATCACCTATCCCTATACTTCCCAGTCTGGGTAGAAGATTGTATGATCAAGGCCAGTGGAGGCTGCATAGTGTCAGGAATGACTGAGCCACAGTGTAAAGCTTTTTCTCAGTTAATGTATGTATGTATGTATGTGTATGTACGTATCTATCTATCTATGTATCTATCTATGAATCTATTTCTCTGTGTGTG
The DNA here is from genome assembly GCF_000001635.26 of Mus musculus. Taxonomy (NCBI): domain Eukaryota; kingdom Metazoa; phylum Chordata; class Mammalia; order Rodentia; family Muridae; genus Mus; species Mus musculus. The sequence goes on from NC_000075.6 coordinate 63,020,491, forward strand.
TGTGTATGTGTGTTCCCCTTGAATAAGACAGGTTAAAAATACATTTTAGGCACTGATGAGATGTTCAGCAGGTAAAGGTACTTTTTTTTGTTTTCTTTGCTTTTTGGTTTTTGGTTTTTCGAGACAGGGTTTCTCTGTATAGCCCTGGCTGTCCTGGAACTAACTCTGTAGACCAGGCTGGCCTTGAACTCAGAAATCCGCCTTCCTCTGCCTCCCAAGTGCTGGGATTAAAGGTGTGCGCCACCACTGCCTGGCATCTGTCTCCATTCTTATGACTGGAAGTTCTTAAAGGTACTTTTATACATACATACATACATACATACATACATACATGCACACACACACACACACATACATGCAAAATAAATAAATACAACTTACAAAAGAAATAAATTCTAAATTACCATGTTTGGAAAATTATTTGGCTCGTCCCACTAGTTCATAAATTCCTTGACAACAGAGATGATATCAACATAAAAAATCTGTTTAGATATTTGCAGAGCTGGGCGGTGATGTTGTATGCCTTTAATCCCAGCACTTGGGAGACATAGGCAGGTGGATTTCTGAGTTTGAGGACAGCCTGGTCTACAGAGTGAGTTCCAGGACAGCCAGGGATACACAGAGAAACCCTGTCAAAAAAAAAAAAAAAAAAAAAAAAAAGAAAGAAAGAAAAGAAAAGAAAGAAAGAAAGAGAGAGAAAAAAAGAAAAAGAAAAAGAAAAAACCCTTTACAAAATGTTAGGTCCAAAGGAAACAGCAGTTTCCCAAACCCCAAAAGGTAGTCCAAGTATTCAGAAATGAGTTTAACCTGGACTATGAGAGGATTTCTCGAGATTAGATAAAAGCCAGCATCCTTCAGAAACTTGTGAAACTGGTTCCCCTCTACCAAAAGGAGCCATTTCCCTTCCCTCTGGCATAAGGGCCCTATGGATATCTGTGATGCCTATCAGCATATCGAAGTGCATGCTGGAATACACATTTCAAAATCCATGCTAGCATCCTAGCCCTTCTCATCCTTTCTCAGCCCCTATACTCCCTCCAGCTCACAGCTCTCTCCCCCACAGCTACTCACTCCTGCTATAGTCCTGCTTCTCTCACCATGTTCTCCATATTCTCTCTCCCCTGCGATTCTCCCCTCTCTCACAGAGCCCTGGCTATGTCTGGTTGGCTGGCCATGTTCTGTCTACTTATTTCTTTCTCTCTATGCTCTGCACTCTTCCAGACACCTCCACTGTGAGCACCTCTCCCTCCCTCCCTCCCTCCCTCCCTCCCTCCCTCCTTCCCTCCCTCCCTCCCTTCTTCCCTCCCTCCCCTCTGTCTCTGTCTCTGTCTCTGTCTCTGTCTCTGTCTTTCTCTCTTGTCTACAATAAAAGCCTTCCCTTTAACCATGGAGTGCTAGCATATTTTCTCTTTATACACAGAAAATGAATGCCATGCTTCAAAAGCCTTGAGATCCCTCTCTGTGTCTCTGTGCTAGGAACGATGAAACCAAAACCAACCTCTAAAGCAAGCAGTTCCCTGTTGTAAGGGCTGAGAAGTGCTCAGTTAACTCTCCCAGAGAACGGAAAGAGAGAGGAGACAGGGAAAGTAGGCTTGTCAGAAACAGGGGGCAACTCTTTCCATTGTTCCTGGTTAAAGAGATCCCTTCATATTCTTCAAATGTTGAGGAGACAAACCTGGTGGCTCATGACTTTAATCCCAGCACTCGGGAGGCAGAGTCAGGTAGATCTCTGTGAGTTCCAGGTCAACCCAAATTTCTCTGGTCATGTGACCTTCTTGCCTCAATTTCAGGTGTATGCCACCACACTCTTACTGTGTTGTACTTTACATACATCGTTTTCTTCTTGTGTATGCTGCTGCTAGGTCTTTGCCATTTGGAACATGTCAGTTCAGTGAATTATGTAGCTCTCCCAAATGTTAACCTACATGTTTATTTATCTATTTCTACCTTTATTTATTTATTACATGTGTGTACAATGTATGTGCCATGTGGAGGTTGGAAGACCTGCTTGCAGGAGTTAGGTCTCTCCTTCCACTGTGTGGGTCTCAGGGATCAAACTCATGTCACCAGGCTTGGCAGCAAGTGCTTTTACCTGATGAGCCATCTCACCAGCTCCAACATATTTCATTATACAACATCAAATATTATTGCTGTTGCTATGCCCACTGATCTCCTGACAAAGGTCACTAAGAATTGGAAGATGCCCAGTGGCCCATGGCAAATGTGAGTTTTCAAAAGTCCAGTCTCCAATTTGAAGCTTGAGTTTTATCAGAGGCGACAAAGACATAGTGATGTCCTTTAGGGGACCAGCTCACTGTGTTTAGGAGAGTTTGTCAGCCAAATTCTCAGCTCTGAAGCACAACCCACTTTCATCAATTTGAGTTTGTCCAAGGAGAAAACCATGTTCCAGGGGAAAAATAGGGCAATTTGGTTTGAAACTCAAAACTATTGCATAAGATCTTCTCCTCGGAATGTCCATTGTTCTTCTGCATTCGGCCTTTTCAGACTTTCCATCTCTCCATACTGACTAGCATCGTTTCAAATGTGCTTTTCTCAAGGGTCAGCAGTTTAGTAAAATGAATAATGCTGTGTTGGCTTACTGCTTCATCAAGAAACTTTTTCCTTTCTCTTTTCAACATTTCAGACAGGCTGGCCTCAAACTCCCTGTGTAGCAAAAGACACCCTTGAACTTCTGCCTTCGGGAGGGAGGGAGGCCTTCAGGAATTACAGACGCTTATGTCATTGTGTCTGGCTTTTATGACTTTTGAATAGATTTGGGGAAACTGAATTCAGGTTATCAAGCTTGCAGGGCAGACACTTACCCAGTGAACTCTTTCCGCAGCCGAAGAGATTTTTTACATGCCATGCCATGTATGCATACATAAAATCAAGCAATTGATAAATGTGAAAAATGAAGATTAGTTTGGTAGTTTGTTTTTGTTTTGTTTTTGGTTTTTTGTTTTTGTTTTTTTCGAGACAGGGTTTCTCTGTATAGCCCTGGCTGTCCTGGAACTCACTCTGTAGACCAGGCTGGCCTCGAACTCAGAAATCCACCTGCCTCTGCCTCCCAAGTGCTGGGATTAAAGGTGTGCGCCACCACCACCGCCCGGCTGAAGATTAGTTTTAAAAATATGTATTGTTAGTGTGATGTATATGGTGCACATATATGGGTGGGGTACTACAGGTCTTCCTTAGGCTAAGGACTAAGGCAAGTGGGAAGTGCTGTCTCTAGTTGCATATGTAACAGAGGATGGCCTAGGTGGCCATCAATGGGAGCAGAGGCCCCAGTACAGGGGAATGCCAGGGCCAAGAAGCAGGAGTGGGTGGGTTAGGGAGCAGGGTTGGGGACTTTCGGGATAGCATTTGAAATGTAAATGAAGAAAATATCTAATAAAAATTATATAACAAAAAAAGTGGGAAGTGTTTGTTCATGTGGCCTGAAAACTATGCCTACTATCTGCCCTGTTCCCATGGATACCCCAGGTAGGGGCTGCTAGCATCTTCATTTGACAGAGGAGGATGAGGCAGACGGAGCTCGGAAGTGTTCATGACTTACCAAAGTCCCATCTTGTGACCAAATTCTACAACTGGGATTTGAACCCAGGGCTGTGTGACTAGTTGGTAAATTCTGATCAGATGACATCTGAGTAGATTCTAGATTCATAGAAGGAAGAAACACTACCTCAGCCTTCTCTACACATTTCTCGACATGGGCCTGTGTGTGCAGTGGATGAAAATCTTTGTGATCAGTTGGTTGACAAGTAACAGCAAAATCAAATTTAGAATTTGTCTTACTTATCTGTTCCAGATAGACCTACCCCCTCAACCAAATGAGAAAAACAAAACAAAACCAACCAACAACAAACCCCTTCCCCCCACTCCCATTCTTATAAATAAATTCAATTGTCTGGATTAAATCATTGCAGTAGTTTCAAAGGAATCTAGTTTATTTAACTACATTTGTTTTTAACAATTATTGTTATTGTTGTTGTTGTTATTTTGTTTTTGCGATAGGGTCTCAGTGTAGTCCAGGATGGCCTTATTCTCACTACTTAGCAGATGATGTCTTTGAACTTCACATCTTCTTTCTTCTACCTCCCAAATGCTGAGGTT